>NW_028277042.1:6520000-6820000 GCF_059951505.1 Python bivittatus | reverse complement strand
GGTGCACCATTCTGGGTATGCAAGAGACATTCACAAGCTCTGGAAGGAATCTCACACCAAGGGAAGTCAGAGGGTAGGCATCAATCTGCACCAAAGGATAAGTTGGCCAAGTGTTGCATACTTACATTGCCAGAGAAATCATGATCTTGCATGTTGCATGCATCCTTCAGTTTTTGCTCCAGCAAAAACAGTTACCTCTGCTTTCTTGGTCTGAGAGGAAGAACAATATATTTGCGTACTCTCCAGCAGTGTCCTCTCTCAGAGAGGTTGTGACCTCAAGCTCTTCCCCAACAGTTGGCCACTGATTCCTGATCCTGGAGCAATAGCAATTCCTCCTCATCACAGCTGACAGGATATGTTTATCAGGGACAGAGCAAGTTTGAGTTTCAGGCAGCCACTGCCAGAGAAGCTAATACATTCAGTTATTTGTTTTGATTGGTGTCTTTAGAAGATTTTCCTGCAGGTTCAGCCCATAGTGAAACTGAGATGATCTTTGCCAAGAAGTGAGCCAAGCTATGGTACAATTGTTCTAGGGTCATGTCACCTTACTACTCTGAGTTGCTAAGGGTGATGAAATGTTCTCAGAGCATAACAAACATAGATATGGATTAGGACCATTTGTGATCTCACTGCAAAGAAAATCAGGATGCTGCCTTATACTGAGTCACACCATGGTCCATCCAGTGCCCCTTTTAATGCTAGTCAGCAGATTTACAGGATACCAGGCAGCTATTTCAGCTGTACCTGGAAAAGTTGGGGATTGAAACTGGAAACTTCAGCAGGCAAAATATATGCTATTCCACTGCGTTCCAGTGGTGATCTTATCAAGGTCATCCAACAGAAGTCTTCAGAGTGGTTAATGGCCTCCTTGGCATAGGCTATAGAGTTCAATGGATTCAGTGCTTAATGACCCACTATGACCAATTTACTGGTCATTTTGTGGATGAAATGGCTTGGAGGCCATTATTATGATAGAAAAGGATAATGCTAGTACTTTTTCTGGTCATAGTGTTCCACTCAGAAACAATCATGATTTTGCAGCTTGACTCAAATCCAGTGAAGATTGTAAACAGACTGGGTCATTAACTGCAGGGACATGAACATTGCTTGCAATTTCTCGGACAGCTGTAAAATCCAGTCCAACCCTTCTATCTAGGTTGCAGAGAACCAGACAGTGGCAATGTTCTGATTGAGATCCAGAGTCAAACTTCCATAAACAGTCCAAACAAGTGATCAGTTATGAAAAGAAAAGATAGTAGCCCATAGTGGGTCTGGTCTAAAGTCCAAATTTCAGGAAGTAGGCATGGTATCAGGAATCATACGGACTATTACAAAAGTTGTTCTAGCCCTGAATGGGCCATAAATACCCAAGATTCCTTAACTTCTACCCAAGCTGAGCTGAAGTGAGCAACCTTAATTTGGTAAAGTTAGATCATAGAAAGTCTCATCTTTATATAGAAGTGTTTCCTTGCAAGTGGACACTTCTCAACATTTTTTGTTCTGCTTGCCACACACTGACAGTGTGGAGCCCCAAGGCCCAAATGGCTTTGACTCCAGTTCAGAGTCTGAATCCTCTTTATTAAGACCTGGGATGGGAAGGCTGAGCCTCTGTCTCCACTGGTGCTTGAGTTTAGCTTTGGGCTTTTAAGCTGATAGTTTCTTCAACTGCTCCTCATCAGAGGAAAAGGATGGGTCCAGCCAGGCTCTAACATATAAATTAAATTTTACCCATTGAATTCAACAGAGCTTATTCCCAGGCAAGAAACTGTGTGTTGCAGATGTAGTACAAGAAAGAGAAATTCCAGTGTTTGCATCTTCAGGATGTACTTGATTAGATATTTCAGACTCTGAAACTGACTTCCTTATTCTAGAAAATGTTGTGGTTTATTGGTTACCCTTTCTAGCCATAGCCATAACTAGGTAAAAGCAAGCACATCTCTGCATTTGGTCAAGGAGTCATGTGTGCAAATATTTTATGAATGGCCTATTCTCATGCCATCCAGCTCCAACTGGATTATTAACTAAAGAATTGGTGGGTCTGGTCTGGCAAGCAATTCCTGGAGGGAGTTTACACTATAAGCCAGTGCAATCCCCTAGTGCAATATAGTTACTTCCAAGTAAATGTGTACCAGATCAGAGCCTGATCTCTTCTCTGTGGGTAGTGCATTGAATAATAATATATGGCTTAAAGAAGATATATTTAGATGTAAAGGCCAGTCATACCTATCTAATAGATAAAATAAATCAGTTTCAGAAATCCTCCAGTGCATTTTATGATTCAACTGTTATGGTTAACAAGCTGCCTACTAGTTTCTCAAGCGTTATAAAATCCTGTTATAAAAGAGCAATAACTATTTTAGAGCAAAGGGGTTGACTTCCTTGAGGCGATTAGTCAGGCATGTGTTGGCATTTTGGTTTAAGTAAACTAATCTCAGCAGCCAGAATCTAGATGTGTCTCTCTGTATATGAGTGTGTAAGTGCACACACTTGTTATAATTCCTATAATCATATATCCATCCCTAGTTCACAAGCACTAAAAGCATCTTTAGAACATGAGTCAAATTAATCCATGTTGAGTTCGTATCCGGCTGTGAAGCTGTGTACTAGAGTTGTTGTGAGCCCAGATCCTAACATTCCTTCATCTCCAAATCCAAAGTGATGAGGTCGATAAGGTTTTTTACTGTCTCATAGCCTGGATTCACACAACACACTAAGCCAGGTTTGCTGAATGTTTTAGTGTAATGAACTAAAATTGGCCAAGTTCACACAACACTATATTTTGCAGAAGCAAACCAAATGTACCACATTACTTTTAAGCTATAATATATCTGAAAGCCAGTTTGGTCTGTTGATTAAGGCATCAGGCTAGAAACCGGGAGACCATGAGTTCTCGTCCTGCCTGGCATGAAGCCAGCTGGGTGACCTTGGGCCAGTCCCTCTCTCCCAGCCCTAGGAAGAAGAGGGCAATGGCAAACCTCTTCTGAAATATTATCAAGAAAACTGCAGGGACTAGTCCCGGCAGTCAGCAAGATCAACACTGACTCAAAGGCAATAATAATACCTTTAACACCATCCAGCCATCAAACAACATCTCCTACCCCAGGTCCTTGGGAAGGACTCGATAGGTGGATAAAAATGCCAAATCCAGTCTAAACATCTGGCTGACTGTGCAACCAACTATGATAATGACTACAAACAACAGCATGACAAAGTAGCAACAATGGTGGGTTGAAATATCCACAAGAAATACCATTTGCCTCCACACAAAAACTGGTGGGACCACAAAACAGACAAAGTAATAGAAAATGAAGAAGTTAAAGTGCTCCTAAAGACAAACACCTGCCACACAACACCCCAGACTTAACAATTGTTGATAAGAAAGACAAAAAAGTCTGGATAGTGGACATTGCAACACCTGGAGACAGCAGAATAGAAGAGAAAGAACTGGGGAAAATCACAAAATACAAAGACCTGCAAATAAAAATAGCATGACTCTGCCAAAAGAAAGCAAAGATAGTACCAATAGTAATAGGCACCTTGGGTGTGATCCCAGAACATCTGGAGCATCACTTGAAGACCATCAGCATTGACAAAATCACCATCAGTCAATTGCAAAAGGCAGCTTTACTTGGAACAGCTTACTTCCTGCGACAATGCCCTTAACACCATCAGACAACAACATCTGCCTGTCCTAGGTCCCTAGGAAGGACTCGATAGGTGGATAAAAATGCCAAATCCAGTCTAAACATCTGGCTGACTGGGCAACCAACAACAATAATAATATATGTAGGCCCAGCCACACATTCTTCTTATGATGGAGCTATTGGCCTCATTCAACATTATGAAAAGAAAAAAGAAAAGAATCTTTAGAGGATTGAGAAGCATATCAAACTAATGAATTCCTTATCTTCTGCCTCCTCCGTGAATCATAAAAGCACTTGCTCAGCGTCCAATTTTCAGTGTGTAACAAACTAGGTTCTTATTTTCAGCTGAAGCAGACAACTGTGTTTTGCTACAAACTGTGATTAGAAGCTTCTCATCTGTTGAGCTTGTTCAGAAAGAAAAGGCAGAACGGGTACATCCCTTTTCTCCCTTGGTTTGGGTGATTGTTTGAACACAACTCTTTACTGTTCAGTCTGAATTTGCAGTTGCTAATGGGCCCATGTGTTACTCTTGTCTGAAAGCCCAGTGGACTTTGAAAAGCATTCAGTGAACTGGAACACTCCTTCTTTCCCAGCTTTCAAGCTTCCAATACATATAAAAAAGAAAGAAATTTAACAAATGGTGTCCTGCCAGTAATCTGTTAGTGTGATCTTGATCACAAGAGATTATACATGAATATAACACTTGTATGATTCACTGCATTTGATTCCCCCTCCCCAAAAAAAGTTTCAGTGAAGAAAATCTCTGAGAAATATTAACATGAAGATTGTTTCTACCATCCATTTATTTTTAATTCTTGTTTTCCATGCATTTTATAATCTGCCTTCCTTAGCTTTTGTAAATAGGTAGTTTAAGAGTCACGGAGGAGTTTAATCTGTGGAACCTTTTCTCAGAAATTGAAGTAAGAATATACAGTAGTTGAAGAAGGATATAGAAACAATAGAAAATTGAGAATGAAAGCTATATAAATCCCCTTTTCCCTTTGTCCGTTCTTCCTAAAAGAAATATGAACATAAAGTAAATGAAACCACTGAACCAAATCACTAAAGGATTTCCAAGCAAGTGGCAAATAGGTTTCTACGAGGGATGTCTCTATATTACAAAGAGTGAATTCATTCTGACTATGAAATTAAGTGTGTTTTTGAACAATCTATTTATAACTTGCTGCTTCCAGCTTTAGCTATCAATTGGTTTCCTTGTTTATTTTGAATATTCATTTTTCCATTCTAATGCAATAGACCGGTTAATATGTTTCAAGACAAGTCATACCTTTGAGTCAAACCAACTTTGAGTTGATCCTATTTTGGGGAGAAACTATTTTGACAACCAGAAGATATCAGCGTAGAGGAAATAAAGTGATCAGAACGCTTACGTGTTAATATTTTAAGTCGAAAGCGTGCATCATGAAAGTTGTTTGTATTTCTATCGAAACATACTTTTTTACAGAAACCAGCATTTCACACCATCTGTGTTGACGAAAAGTTGATGACTAAACATCTCCAGGATCTGTATCATAATTCTCAGAATTCATCTGATGAATGGGACTTGTTTCCATTTTGTCACCTTGTATGCAATTTCACACAGAGCACAAATTGTTCTGAAATGTTGGTTTCCGAACAAAATGAAACTCTTATCGATAGTAAAATTCTACACTCATCAGCAGTTGTAGCCTAACCATATTCTTTCCATCAGTCAAGACCAGCGTTCGTTTATGGGAAGCCGTAGAAGGGCGTTTAAAAAAAATGTAGGTGTTTCATTTCAGCTTTGCCATCTTTAACATAAAAGGGCTGGGGTATTGGGCTGAAGTGTTGCATGCATTGTTTCACTGGCCTGACCATAACCCTAGTGGTTTTCAGCAGACATGAACGTTGGGCAATAAGCTACCATCCAGACCTGTGGTGGATTGCAGCAGAGAGCAAGGCTGTCAGGAAGGAGGGGGTGCATTCCCGGAAGGGAAAGGAGACAAAAGACAACACAGTCTTTGGGGGGGCGTGAGAAGAGAAAGAGGTTCAGGATAGCCACTCCCTAGAATCTCCCAGGGTATATCCACTAGTTGCTGTAGCATAGATTGAGTCTGGCAAGATTCTGTCTATATGGTGTAAGCAAATAAAGGAAGTGAACTCAACTGGACTGTTTCACCGTTGTTCTTGGGCTGAGCCTGACAAGACCACAGGCAATTACTGAATGACGCTTCTTTACTATTTACTAGGACTGGGTAGCTGGACAGCTCGATCTGTAGCTGTCTGAGACAAATGGTGAGATCCTGCTCCATCCCTTCTGTATACTGAAGCTCAGCTACTGGCAAGTTAAATCATACCTCAGGTCTGGAAATGGGTTCATAGAATCATAGGGTTGGAAGTGATCTTGGAGGTCTTCTAGTCCCACGGCAGGAGTCCTCATACCATACCTCATACCATCTCCAACAAATGGTTGTCCAATCATTATGATGTTCTTCTCACATGCGGGTACCGAGTTAGGTTAGACAGTACAGTAATAGTGTGGCATGGATATCTCTGTGCTCCCCTGGAGGAGAATGTCAAAAGTTTTAGTATCTGCCATTTGGCAGTTGCGTCACTTTGCCATGATAGGAAAGGTGACCATATTGCAGCCTGGTCAAACCAGGGTTATTTATTCAGAACCACTTTTAGCCCCCCCCCCTTTTTTTTTTTCCATTAAAGACAAACTGAAACTATCACCAACAGAATGGGTGAAAACAGTTTATTACTTATTTGGATCTGAGAGAGAGAGAGAGAGAAACAAACCACAGTTTATATATTTTGGAGAATCAAGGAGAATGAAGAAATGTATGTCATGTACAAATAGCAGCCAGGGCTGGCATCAAAAGCTAGGTGAGATCTGCTTGATCATCTCCTACTTGTGGACTTCCCATGCTCATTTGATTGGGTGCAGTGGAAACAAGATGCTGGATTGTAACAGAGCTTTCATGGTTGTCATTTCTACCTGAAATGAGGCTCCACAAGACCATCTGAATCAACAAACCACACACTTAGTAAAGTTTCTTCTAGTAAAACCCAGCCTGTTTTGTGATTACAAATGCTGTTATCTCACAGAGCCCATTTAGGTTGATTTCACACTGACAGCAGAGGAGAGTTACTGTAGTGTAAGGTTCAGGTTGTCAGAATACATAAAGAAGAGATTGTGGGTCTAACCCCATTTAGCCACAATGTTAGTTTGATGACCTTGGGTAGCCATTATGTCTCAACCTTATGACACAGAAACAGGGAGATCCTTATCTGAAGTCCAACCAGTTCAGTTCCAGACATACTTATCTGAATATAATCATCAGACTATCACAAAGCAAAAACAAGCAAAGAAAAATGGGTGAGGTGAACTAGGTACCTGTATCCATATTAAAACAATGCACTGAGGTACAGTAAACCAGGCAGACACTAGACCAAATCAATTCTGTACATATTGACTGGCAATGAATTTACAGATTATCAAAGAGCAGTTGCTCCTAGGAAAAATAGCATATGAGTTCTTTTGCACATAGAATGTGTCCTCTGTTACCGAGTTACACAACTTCTGTAATCTAAAGACAGAGCCAGTCTCTTCCACTACTCATTTCCAGACCAAGCTGGTTTGGAAAGATGAAACAGCAGTTGTGAGAAGTGAAGAATGTGCTCACAATTTCTGCTACCCTGAGCTCTAGGGAAGAAGACAGTAGTGATATGGGCCACTATGGGGACACCGAATGAACACTAGTTGCCAAATCTGTTGTTGTGAGGGCATCTGTTTTGAAACATGTGCATCAGGTCACTCTTGTTTTGCTTTAACCTAGAAGACTAGAGAAGGCGTTCCTTGTTGAGTAAACGATCACTTACTTTGGTGGTACTTACTTCCAAATGAGATTTCTACTCACCCACTCCAAGAAAGAAAGGAAAGAATGAACTCCAAGGAGTTATTTTTGAATTAAGAATGAAACTTTTACGTTTGTCCTGTAACTTGCAACATAGGCTGGGTTATCCCCTTGGTTTTCTAAGGTTCAGGTATTAACATAAATACAGCCCATTAACACTTGTTCCTTTCTGTCAGGACATAAATTAAGTCTGCAGGTGTTCCATGAAGCTTTACCCTTGGTACTAATTAAGCCTTGATAATTAGGTTTGTTAAATTCAGGCCTTTAAGCTTATATTCCCTCTTTGGGTTGGCAAAATTAAGATTTGCAATATAGAAAGCTGGCTTCTGTTAGAACCCCCGCTCCGATTTTAAAGTAAGGCAGCAGTTAGAAACTCTTTCATGCTTTTATGGCAGCAAATATGAAACTGAACTTATTTTACATGTTAAAGTTCATTTATATCACAGCTATCACACTTGAATAATGATAATAATACCTTTTATCTCACCCATCCTCAGGCACCAAGTGCCTTTGTCATTCTTTAATGAAGGTCTTGCTTCAGAAGAAGTGAACAGTCTGAGGTCTGCATGAGGACTCATTTCTTTTTCTGCATCTACAGGATTATGTGGTGTAATCTTGCACATAAATGTGCTGTGTTTCTGGTAAACTTGCTAACAATCTTTATAAAGATTGTTGGAAAGAGTGTGGAAACCTAAGAACACGCTAACGCATATGGTGGGATTGCTCACAGATCCAACAGTTTTGGACATCAGATGCTAAGCTACACCACAGTCTATACAATGAAATAAGAATTGTGCATTTTATATTTATTTATAATTTCAATTTTTATAGCCACCCACTCAGGCTTGACTTTTGGCTGCTAACTAGAGTTAAAAGCAATGTAACAAAGCAAGATTGCAGTCCTCCTAACCAGTAGAAAAGCAAACATTTCCACATTATGCACCCTCACTGGTGGGTACCCCTAATACCCTCACCCAGTGCCTGTGGGAAGAGTCAGGTCTTCAGACAGAATGGCAGCTGTGTAGATCTTTGGGGTGGGGGGAGGTTGGTCTAGAGGACAAGTGGAACAACAGAGAAGGCATGTCCCCTGGGTCTCATAAGGGGACCCTCCTTAGCAGATGGGACCAGAAGTGTATCAACTCTTGTTGAATTTCACTGGACAGGCAGACATTGATGATGAATGATTATTTGGAAGGCAAAGATTTAAAGATGGTGTTGTGAATTGTTTGCTTTAGGGTATATTTTTTTCTTATGTAATTATCTGAAGGCCCTGATTACTGATTTTAATTTCTTGATTAAACAGATTTGATGAATTAACAAGTAATTTCTATGGGAGAGCCTGTTTGGTATAGAGCTGAAGGCACCAGGCTAGAAACCAGGAGACTGTGAGTTCTAGTCCTGCCTTAGGCACAAAGCCAACTGGGTAACCTTGGGCCAGTCACTTTCTCTCAGCCCTAGGAAGGAGGCAGTGGCAAACCACGTCTGAAAATCTTGCCAAGGAAACTACAAAGACTTGTCCAGGCAGTCTCCAGGAGTCAAGACTGACTGAAAAAAAGAAAAAAATCCATGCTTTTAATGGTTGGATGTCTAAATTTTAAAAATATTTCCAGCAGGTATTGTCGAAGGCTTTCATGGCCGGAATACGATGGCTGGTGTGGGTCTTCCGGGCTGTGTGGCCGTGTTCTGGAAGTTTTGTTTCCTAACGTTTCGCCAGCATCTGTGACCGGCATCTTCAGAGAGCAGGAGCACAGACAGGAGCAGTTCAGCTGGGCACAGAGAGAACTGCTCCTGTCTGTGCTCCTGCTCTCTGAGGATGCCGGTCACAGATGCTGGCGAAACGTTAGGAAACAAAACTTCCAGAACACGGCCACACAGCCCGGAAGACCCACACCAGCCATTTCCAGCAGGGTTTATTTTGATTTTAACAGAAATAAAATACTGGAAAAAATGCCCCCAAATCCCATTTCTATACACGCCAGTCATGTCACTGTGTCGTTTCCACCCACAGTAAATGGAACATTCCCCCCCCCCCCCGGGTTTTGCTTTCTATCACTGTTTTAAAAGCAGCAATGGAGTCAGTATGCTGCAGCACATGGGCTGACGGTGAACATACTTAGAGAGTCTCATTGGGTTTATACTTGGAGGGGTAGTTGTGCCAGGGATGCTAAGGGGTGTAGGCTTGACTCATTGGATGAACGTTGCAGAAGAAGACAGTGACAAACCCCTTCTGCACCTTTCCTACTGAAGCTATATGGTATTCAACTCACGAATACAATCGAGACACAGAATCACAGGTGAACAGATCTGGCCTTCGTGAATGAAGAGAAGGGCATGTTTGGTTTGGACAGATAGGCTTCCAAGCCACGCAAGGGATGTTGCAAATGACTGTACTGAGGTTTCCTATCAGAAAGACACCAAACCACTGGCTGTGCCTTTTGTTTCAGAGACTGCTTCTGCAAGCACTTTCAGGTGGAAGGGTCTTCCCCAAGTCAGAACATCTCTGGCCCCAAGGGACACATCAGCTGAGAATGAGAATCAAGCTTCCTCTGGTTTCTGTCTCGTACAAGGCAGATTGTTGTTTTCTTCTGACCCATTCCATTTTTCACCTGCACAAGCATCTATGTAAATCCATTACATGTAAGTGTTAGGGTGGGGGCAGCATATTGAGCACATAAGTAATTTACTTAAAAATAATTTACTTTTTTAAACCCAACTGGAAGGTTCCTTTGGGGATTTCTGATTACTTGTAACATATGTTGGAACATCAAGTAGCATAATCGGAATGGATTTCCTCGCTAGTTAATCTTTTATTTATTCCATAAATATATTATCCATCAAATTGCATGTTTGATAAATGTCATTTTTCATCTAGAATAAATTAAACTATTGAAATGACTCCGGCTAGAGGCACTCATATGTAGCAGTCATGCTAAAGCAATACTAATGGCATTTTATCTTTTCTTCATTTGTGGGATAGCAGATGAAAGATCACAATTGTAATCACTGGAACTTAACTGCACCAAATAAATAAATTGATGGATTGACTGATTGATTATGTGCCCTCAAGTCATTTTCTACTCCTAGTGACAACATAGATTTTCTCCACGGTGATCTATCCCTAACTTTTTCTTCCAAGTCTTCCAGTGGTGTACACATCACCGCCATAACTGAGTCCATCCAGCTTGCTGTTGGTCATCCTCTTCTTCTCTTTCCTTCCACCTTTCCCAGCATCAGAGCCTTTTTCAGAGAGCTGGGTCTTTGCATAATGTGTTTGAACTAGGATAATTTGAGCCTGGTCATTTGTGCCTTGAGTGAGAGTTCTGGGTTGATTTGTTCAATAATCCATCAGTTTGTTTTCATGGCTGTCCACGGTATTCTCAGGAGTCTTCTCCAACACTAAAGTTCAAAGGTGTTAATACTCTTCCTATGCCGCTTCTTCAAAGTCCAACTTTCACTTCCGTAGAGCGTCACAGGGAACACCATGGCTTGCATGATTCTGATCTTTGTAGGTATAGACACATCACAGCATTTGAATATCTTTTCCAAGGCCTTCACGGTTGCAACATATTTCTTGACTGCTTGTTCCTTTACTGTTGATGGTTTGATACCTTCACTGTCAATTCTAAAATAAATAAATAAAGTAAGTAAGTAAGTAAGTAGTGGGGAGAATTAAAAAGTCACTAAGGATTTAACAAACTTTGTAATTTTTCATTATTCATTGTACTAAGTATGTCATTGCCTAGAATGCAAAAGTTAATTGTTTGATGCTAAGAAGCACCATAATCATTCCTTTATATCAAAGAACAAAATATGTAACTTACACATTTTTTCAGACAGGCTGGGGGCTGTCAGTCTACAGAAGCCTGTACAGATATGTTGTCTACATATCTGTAGCTGATCCCTGCTTAGCATTTGTACTCTTTATTTATTTAAATTATTTCAATGCATCTTTTCAGTTTCTCCCAATTTTCACATGGAATAAGGTCCTGGAACTCTGGATTCTCCTTCAAAATTAGTTAACATTTAAAGGGGGAAAAAGGGGGGGGGGTGTTGAAAAGAATATTAAAAAGTGTAAGAATAGAGAAAAATCTAGCAGTTGCAGTCTCTTGGGTCACCCATGTTAAGCTCCATTTGTATGTTATATTAGAGCAAAGCCAAAAGCTTTTACCTTCCCCCCCCCCCATCCTATTAATCTTTTTAGTTTGCAGTTCTGTATTCTGGCCATTTATTTTGAGTAAACATGCATCAGATAAGTCTGCATTTCCATTTCTCTTGCTTAGGCCCAGGAAGTGGAACTCAGAGTGGGCAGATAAATTAAAGCAAATCCGACACAGAATTTAACTCAATTTGGAAACCATTTCTAAGATTACAATTTTATATATGGATTTGTACCACATCCAAAAGTTGGGTCTTAATATTTCAGTTTTATAAGGGTTTATTTTTGGGGGAGAGGGGGTTGTTTGTTTTTTTTAAAATCAGAGACTTCTAGTAGTATGGATTGAATTTATTGTAGTTTATAATCATACTTCATAATCTTATTTAATTATTTAGACTTTCCCAATCCTGTTCCTGAGATTTACATTCTATGTAGAGCTTAACAGCAATTTCTAGTCTTTTAAAAATGATACAATATATTCAGTTATTTATAATCAATTTATGAATTACTGAAAAACTTATAAATTCCATTTCTTCATTTGTACCCTTACTCCCCCCCCCCACTTTTGCCCTTTTTCGTTTACTGATAACTTTTTAAAAAACATTTAATAAAAATATATAGATATTTCTCAAAAAGCATCCTTGCTTTGCTCCTCATTTGAAAAGTCTCACAGAGCTGTTTACAAGTGAAAACTAGAAGTAAGAGACTCTCTGCCCCATTGGCTTATTGTTGAAGTGACATAGCACAAAAGGAAGGAGAAAAAAAATTAACATGACAGTGGGGAAGAATTTAAGCCCCATATTTATGATGGCCTTTCCAGTTTTTGAGTTTAAAATCAAACATAAACACATCCCTGGGAGGCATGATCTAGTTAAGACTGTAATATGTGCTACTGTATTAACATGCACATAAACATGTTATTTGCCAGAAAGTCTACTGTGCCATTTCAGTCGTTTTATCTTCAGAAGGTAATGTTAATTACCAATGCCTTGCCAGCCTATATAATTAAACTGGCTAGTTTATTTTAGTTGGCAAGAAACTACATATTTCTGAGAAATCAGAATTTCCATCACATTCCAAAATATGAGTTTCCCTTTTGCACTTCAGCCTTTATTAGTGGGGTTTCCTTCTTAAACTCCTGTGCCTTTGGGGGGTAAGACATACTGAATTTGACATAAATGTATCCAGTCTTCCATGGATCTGTGACCACAATAAACAAACACACTCAACTGAAACTTCACATGGGATCCAACCCAGGTTTGTTGAATGTGCAGATGGTTTCATTCCATTTCATTTTCAAGCTTAGAAAATGAAGAATACTGGAAGATGTGTTGTAGGGAGATTTTTTTTTTAAATCACAAATAGGATCAGCACGTATTTCAAGTGACAACTGCCATATGACTTTATCATGGCCATTTCTCAAAATCTTTTTCTTTTCTTTTCTTTTCTTTTCTTTTCTTTTCTTTTCTTTTCTTTTCTTTTCTCTTCTCTTCTCTTCTCTTCTTTTTTTTTAATGTTTAAAGCAATTGACTGGAATATACTCCATACTAGACATGGTCACTCAGTAAAAATTATCTTCATTTTATAAAGAATGCAACTTTCAACCCTTATAACAATAACCTTATCATTCTAGTTTGGCCTCTACACTGTAACTATATGGGTGGTCCCATATTTACATAATAAAGCAAAATATCATTAAGATGTTGGATGTTGGATCTATACTGTCAGTAGAGTTTCACAGGTGGTTTTCTGACTTGTGGTTTTCCTATTTCTCCCCAGTAGCTTTTTATATTGTCTGATATTTGGGTTATCAGTTCATGGCAGATCGAACTAAGAGACATAGACACAGTGTTCTATAACTAGCATTTAAGAAAGCATCATTAATGAACCAAGGAGTAACCTCAAAGACAAACAGCAAGCATGTGAACCATGAAATTTCTTGCAGTGGAAAGACCTACAGCAGCGTTCAGGAAAGGAAACTGCAAGGGCTGAAAAGTGGTTGGAGAGTCAGAATTTAAGTAATTTCAATACGTCAAATTTCAGATGAGAGCCAGTTTGGTCTTGTGATTAAGGTTCCAGACTAGAAAGCAAGAGACTTTGAGTTTTAGTCATGCATTAGGCATGAAAGCTGGCTGGGTGACTTTGGGCCAGTCATCTCTCTTGCTGTGGGGAAAATAGGAGGAGGAAGGAATATAGGTATGTTCACCACCTTGAGTTATTTATAAAAAATGATAAAGGCAGGATAAAAAAATCTAAATAAATAAAATAAATGTCATGTGACTGGTTAGATTGGAGAACATTGTTGTCTACTTGGAATGACCCAGCATCCTGGGCAAAATACAGACACAGAGAATAAATGAGAATTTTACTCAGGCTTCTACATTTCTTTCTTCTCATCTTCTCCATCCCACTTAAATACTTTGGGGTCCAATTCTCCCATTGCGGTTAAGTCATTGGACAGGATTTAAGCAGTCAGGAACCCTATTACAATAAAAAACTGTTCTATGTTATTTTCTTTACCAACTGCATTCTCAGAGTGATAACAACATTTTCAATTCTAATACAAAACACAGCTTGATTTTTGCAGATACCTCTGCCCTCTCTTCCAAATGATACTTAGTTTTCTAATGAAACCTAGGTACGTGGCATGTAGTATCATCAAAATAAGTTTATATGTAAATTATATGTCTAAATAGCTGTGATTTAAGGCAGAATTGGTTTTTTTTTTAAACAACATTATATTGTTCTATGCACAGTACACTAAATATATATATCTATAATTTTTCCTTGTAGCAACTTAAGTAAATATGCCTATAATTTAAATTGATTTTGGGCTTCCTTCTAGTTGCGAAAGGCAAAGAGAAAATATAACACTGGGAACAAGTCTTCCAGGCCAAAGACAAAATATAATACACCAGTGATTCCAGTATCTTACTGTGTTATTACTTCCTTTTAAAATTTTAGAAGAACTCTACACTTGAGGTTCAGCCCTCTTTGGATGATTTGAAACATTTCTTCCTAAGTTCCTTGCCGCCTGGGCTAAGTTATTGTTGATGAGAGAAGTTGCCAACAAACTCACCTTCTGGATTTTGTTGCCTAGGTCTACTCTGCCATTCATTCCTTTCTCAATTTCCTCCCCACAGGAATATTGGCATAGCGTTAACTGGAAGTGGGATGCTCTGCGGCATTGCTTCAGTGGCTGAGAAACCCAGGGAGCATTGAAGTGACTTGATATAATCATTTAGATCAGTGTTTTTCAAACTTGGCAACTTTTTTCAAACTTGGCTGGCTGGGGAATTCTGGGAGTTTAAATCCACACATCTTAAATTTGCTAAAAACATTGTTTTAGATCCAGTAATCAAAAGCACCCCCACCACATCTTCACTCCTTGGCATTAATTTAGATTAGATAGATAGATAGATAGATAGATAGATAGATAGATAGATAGATAGATAGATAGATAGATGACATTTTAAAGAATATACAAATAAAAAGCAATAAACAACAAGTAAAAGAAATATAAGATTAAATCCAAAAAGTAAACAAGGAATCTAAAATGCCATGGAGATTACACTTTTGCAATATGTCATTAATTGCTTATGAACTATAGAATATATTAAATCAGTTTAAAACACTAAGAATCACTATTGTGTTTTAAACTAAAGATGCATATTAGGAATCATGTCAACACAGTGTGACTCTCTGACTGAAATTATAAGTTATAATAAATGTAATACTGAGACTCTATTCTAATTGGAATATTTCTTGAAGTTAAAATATAGACTCTAAACATAGAAAACCCCAAATTTTGAATGAGATATAAGTCCATGTATTAAGTTATAGTACAGGAATGGTGTCCAGTTAGAACTGAATTCTACATCAGATTTCTTTTTAAGGTGCAAAGTTACTCTGGACATCAAAGCATTCTTGTACAGCTTGGCTAACCATTCATCCAAGGAGGGAATCCAAGAGACTTGTTGGTTAAGAATTAAAATAGGTAGGAATTAAAAATTAAAATAGTGACCTCTGCAGGATCACTTGCAAAAATATAAATGACTTGAAGCAAAGTATTGGAACAGGGTCCAACGGGTTCTGCTGGAGTGCTGTAACTTAACTTGCTGTCCAAAATGCAGGTTGCAGATTGTAATGGCATGTGGGAAAGACCTTGGGAGACAGGACAAAGAGATGCTGCCAAGGGAATGGTCAGATAAGAGACAGCTGAGGCTGCAGGTCGATAGTGGGTGGGGCAAGAGGCTCAGAAGGGACCCTCCCTAGTTTCTTTGGCTGTAAAGGTGAGGGGGGAGAGATGTAGTTTGAGACTTGGAAGATGTTAATGTTCTGTTCTGTTAATGTAGCTTTACAGTAAAGTAGAATTAGCTTATCTGGTTGTGTTTCCTGCCTGGTCTCCCTGGTAAGGCTGACACAGATCCTCTGCTGGAATGTAATCTCTAAGAATGCCAAAACCCAGGTGAACCAGCTCAGATTGCTGTCTAAATGTCTGAATGCTAAATGATTTTCCCTTTTTCCTCTCCACACTTCCTAAGGCACTAGATTGATACCCTCATGTTCTATAAATCTTATATTTCTTTGTCAGCTTGGTGGTACACGTTCATAAAACAGGGTCATTTATATTACAAAACGACCCCTTTGTAATTCCTCTTCATCTCATGTAGAGGATGCGCGTTGATGCCATTAGAAATGCAGCATAATCTGAATGGAGCTCAAGCACTTCTGTTTACCTGTGAAATTGCCTATTAAAATTACAATAAAACCATAAAAATGACTTTTATGTCGCTCCTCTGAGAAGAAGTTTCAATTTACTGGTTCAGGTGAAAATATCTTGCACTTAATTGTAAAATACCTTTAGGCAGATTTACTCCGATATTACCTGATGTACTGAATTCATTGAAAAACTGCTAGAGGGGAATGTTAAAGAAACCCCATCTTTTTATCATCTTTATGTTTATTTACCAGGGGGTGGGGGTGGGGGGTAGAAATAGATCTTTTAATCTGCTGTATTTTCCCTATAATCCCTTGCCAGTTTTGTGGATGTGCACTTTATGTTGTGTTATATTTCTCCACTTAGTTCTTCTGTTTTGAGACCATGCCTGAAACTACACATATCAAGAGCCAGTTTGGTCTAGTGGTGAAGGTCCCAGGATAGAAGGCAGGAGACCATGAGTTCTAGGCCCAGCTTAGGCATGAAAGCCGGCTGGGTGACTTTGGGCCAGTCCCTCTCTCTCAGCCCAACTCACTTCACAGGGGTGTTGTTGTGGAGAAAGTTGGAGGAGAAAGGAGTATTAGGTATGTTCGCCGCCTTGAGTTATTTATGAAAATAATAAAGGCGGGATAAAAAAAATCTAAAAAATCAAAACATTATTGAAGGCATACCATCAGAAATAGTTGGAACTGACCTGTTTAGCAGTATTTCCATGAGAGGTTTGTCATTAACAATAGAAAAGAATAAGGTTTGTACAGAATTTCTGTTTCAGCAAGAGTATAAAAACAGTGCCTCTTTTTCTCTCTTTAGAAAGGTCAAGGGTCATATTTGCTAGACCCACTCTTTCTTTAGACACTAGATGAACACCATCTATTTCTGGGAGGTGTACCTTATATTCTTCCTGCCTAAACCATCACACAGCCAGGTTTCTTTCTTCTGACCTCCAATATGGCTTCTGCATCTTCAACCCTGGTGATTGCTATTTTCCCATTGCTGATGGAAATGGAGAAACTGCTATGTATGTGATACCATCATCGCAGCTGACAGAAGATCTCCTGGGGAGTAGGGAAATGAGAAGTTTCTGGGCTCCACCTAGAAAGTTTTAGGGTGGCATGCAGACCATCGGCAAATGTTATGTGCATCTTCTACAAGATGATCCTTTCAGTTATTTCAGCAAAATTTAACCGCATCTGTCTAGAGTTACTAGATGTACAGCAAAAGGAGGGCATCTCCATTTTCTCCTCCATTTTTGTCCTCGTGTCCTCCATCTAGCAGTCATAGCCTTAAAATCAAATATTGTCCAGCTTTTTAAGTATCTTCTTTTGTTTTTGTTTTTTTATTTTGTTTTGGGTTTTTTTTGGGGGGAACTGTTTTCACAACAGTAGTCATTCAAACCTTCATGTATTATGACCTTGTAAATTGTCTGCTTCTTTCTTTCCCTCATCTGTCAACAGACTTGACAGCCTAGATTTACATTATTTACAATTCCTGATTCCAGCAATTGGCTTCAGTCCCCCTCCTTCAAATCTATGATCACTGTAATCTGTAGATCGCATGGCTCATCATACCTTTCTATGGTGAAATCTGGAAAGCACGTCATCGATTCTGTGTTATCACTAGCATATGTTCTTGAAAATAAATTAGTTGGGAAAATGTTATGATTGAAAAAAACAGTCTTTCTGGTGCTGGAATAATTAATTTCATATACATATAGTACTTTTTTTTTTTTTGCTGTTTTTTGCTGAAATTTTTGTTCCAGATGCCAAGAAAGTTAAACAGTTAGTGTATCCTCCTCCCCTCCATGCTGCAAATTTGCCCTCCTTTCCAATTGTCCGTGACCTTTTTTGCCTGTTCAGATATCTGGTAAACCTACATCTGTCTGACCTTTACTACTTTTACCTTCAGTCTTCTCCTGTCTCAGCTTCATACGTTCGGAACTACCCTATAATTTAAACTGAACTTGGACTTCCTTGAGAATAATAAGATAATGTCTGCTTTTGGATGCAGAAGACAAGGAGAAACCATATTAATGGAGAAAGGTCTTCCAGGCCAAAGACAGAACAGTGTACATTTAGTAATATCTTGTCTCAGCTTCATATGTTCACAACCACCCAAAATTATCCACCTGATATTCTGACCTTGCAAATAATTTGTTACGTTCCTTTCTGTCTAGGCTCCGACCCTGTACAGGTTTCTCAGTTTTATTTTAAAACCTTCCATAGTTTCCCTTTAATTTCTCTGTCATCGTATCCCCAAACAGCGTGCCCTATAACTTCAGCTAGTCATCTGCCCAGAGCCTTCCTCTGCAATAATTCCACCCTTTTTTCCCAACAGCCAGAAATACCTCTAAAATTACTCTGTGGTTGTAAGTTTTAATCTCATTATTAAATGAAGCTGGAAGCCCAGAATTCTCAGATACAGCTATAAGCACATGCTCTATATGGGTGCAAAGATGCATTCCAGTATACCGAAAAGTTGATTTTCCAGGCTGTCCAACAAACACACCAAAATGTACCAAAAATCAGCCAACCAGATGGGGTGGAAGAAAGGCTGGGAACTTGGATGACAAGAAGCCAGATTTTACTTTCCTTACTAAAATACGAGTTCTCTCTGCTCAGAATCTGCAGTTGCCTCTGTCTTCTGCTAGCACTACCAGTTAAAATTTTGTCCTTCCTCTCATGCATGGTCAAAGATCCAGTGCTTTAACACAAAGATGTCCATGCAATCTGCTTGTTTAATAGTCTGAAATTGTTCACTGATCTCCAGTGTGACCTTTGCTAACGCTATCTTTATGTGAACAAGGATGAAAGCAGGGTGGTCTGTGCTGTTGCCAGTGAAAGCCAGGTCCTGTTTTTATATGACAAACCACCTCCTACAACGGTGTGTTCACTGTTCAGCTGTTAAATTTGTTATTAAACTTTATGGACCATAAACCCCATGGATACAAGGAAAGTGAACAGCATCACTATTACAGGAGTGTCAAAGAAGGAGGCATATTTCACAGCATCAACACTGTGCATCACCTGCCATGCGCACAGAATCTCCCATTGCTGCAAGCCTGCACACTTTATTGGATCTATAAAACCAAAGCAGGCTGCAAATGCTGATAATTAGGCTCAACACATCTTTCCAGCAAGTTGGAGCCAGTTCATAAATCAAGCTGAACGTAAATTGTTTGAGAAATACGAAATGTTTCAGTTGAGTTACATATTTGATTGACATCCATTCTGACAGATATCCATTCCCACAATTTCTTGTGCAAAACGGACTACAGATTCTCACCATGGAGCAACCACAAGAGGTGAGGTCTTTAAGAAAAGGATGCCAACAATGTGCCTTACCAATATCCCTTCCACGACCTTTAGAGACCCTCCAGAGCGAGTGGGACCTGTAATTTGGGGAGATAGGAAGGGAAACTGGGTACCTTAAGCCTTTCAAATGCTTATGGGGCTCACTTCACCCGTTAAAACTCCTGAACTCCCCCCCCCCCATCGGACCCTACCAACTTTTAGAATATGGCTTTCAACATGCCATGAAAAGCCTGGCATTAAAAGAACGGTATTCTCTGTTTTAGGGTGCTTACCCTTCCAGAGCTATTTAGAAAGCTTTTGATTAAATAATAGTAGAAGAGCAGAAGCTATAAAACAGCAAACCACAGCACTAAGCAGCATTAAAATAGCAGCAGCAGTTAAACCATTATTAAAACAGAGTGCCATAAAATCATCCCAAAACAGACTGGGTTTTTTAAATAGCACGGTGTTCTTCAGATGGGAGGAAGGTCACCAAGTATCTGCTGGCCACTGATTTCAGTAGACCAAACAGCAAGGTCTGCAGTGCTTAGTTAAATATAAGTAACCTTTGATATAGCCTTGTCTTTTATCATTTCAGCAGGACTATGTGAGTTGGCTCTAATTCTTAACACCCAAAGTTTGCCAGATTTGCTTGGCTTGAATCTGAAGTATATTCAGTTTTGCGAAAAACACGGGGCTGCGTTCTGAGTTGTTAAACCATTTGGAGACATTCAGTTGGACAATTCAGTCTGAACAATCAGTCTGATTCGGAAAGTTGATTGGATTCGGAGATTCAATCAAACGGTCTGAAAATCAGATCTCTGTACTGAAGTTTCACAAAGCCTTGCGTTTTGGTCCTCAGAAACTAAAAAAACCTAGATCTAGATATGAACCAGCAGTTAGTGTAACTGAGGAACAGTAGATTCAACATATCTGGAATGTGTAACTTTTAAAGAATTCTTACTGCTGTATCCTATAGCTATTCAGGCTTCCAAAGTGTTTATCAGGCTAACCCAATGTTGGGCACGTTACCGTAATCCAGCCTTATGCGTCTATCTTACAAGTGTCTCTGCTCTCCTGGTCTAGTATAAATTATGGGATAGATTAGCATGTGATTAATTGTGGGCATTTTGAATTATTAGGTCAGACCTTGGTACAATTACAGTGCTGTATATATATATATATATGCCCCAGAAGGTGAACATTTAGACCATTACATGCAGGAGAAATATCTCACATTAAATTGTTTCAGCAACCTTAACCCTTCCCCTGTTTATAAATGATTTAGTGCTTTTTAGTAATATGATCACATTTTATTGTCCTTTCTTGGGATTGTGGACGATCATGATCCTGTATCATAAATGTTGCATAGAGGACAAACAAAGTTATGCCCTCCTGGTCTCATCTAAGCTGCTCTATGCTCACAAATAGCATAGCCACAGAGTTTTATAGGATGAAAGGAACATGAAGTGATTTGTTCACACAGGAGATGGATGGAATTCCATACTTCCTTACAAGAAACTGCTGCTTGGGCATCCTTTTTAAAAAAGCAGTGCTTTTTGGTTTATTATTTTTGTTTACATCAATTAGGCCTCCAGAAGCCAAAAGGGCTGACCCAATGAAATCATTTAAGTGACATTGCCTAAATTTGTGAGTTGATGGAGTTTTGCTTGCAGTGGAATAAGAACTCAATCAGAGATGCATCTCTTAAACTTTAGAGCTAATATTCTGATGCTTTGCTGATTGCAACTTTAGGTCTAGAAAACTCCTGCTTCATTGCTCTCTCCCAGTTCCATCCTACCCCATACATGCACTAATAAAGATGATCTTGATTCAAGGTATCTTCATCCAAGCAGCTTTCTTGGAGGCATTCTAGAAAATTAGTCCCATCTTCTAGAATGTTTCCCCAACGTCCCACTCAAGAGAACATCACTAGACTTCTCAGATAGTTTCCCCCAAATCCTAATCAGGGACAGGCCTGCTTAAGTTCTGGGACTGGTATCCGCTGAAGAATAAGGTTGTCTCTGTGACAATTTCAGTGCTTCATCATCTCCCATTGCTTCATTTTTATTAAGTAATGCTTTCTTTTTATTCATTTTTAAAACATTGTTAAATTTCTATGTTGCCTTTTCTATAGGGGCACAAAGCAGTATATATGGTATACTTTCCCCCATCAGGGATGCTTCAACTTTGTATATTAAAGTAAAACCTTGATTTAATCCTGGCTGCTGAGTTTGGGGGGCAAGGGCTGTCTGTTAAATCGTAATGTTGGTTAAATCCTTATTTATATAATTCTTTTGCATTAGTTTAGGTCATTTGCCTAAACATCAACTTTACATCATTTGTGTAATTATATAAAATTATATAAAACTGTCAGCTTTTCATCATTTGTATAAATTTATGCAAAAGACACACAGGGTTAAGTTGCGTTGCAATACAGATGACATAAATTAACACATACAAGCCATGCAATCAAGTACCATATACTGTAGTTCATGATTTCCTCCTGTGAAACCAAGTTGGCCAACCTTCAGTTAGTGGACCTCTTCCAACAGCCCTGTTCTTCGTAAGGCCTTTCAATGGGATTATCTTCTGCAAACTAAGACAGGTGGGCATTTTATTGGTAGTATAATTCTATTCATCTAAAACGTGTAGCAGCTGAGGGCTGGATCTCCAAAGACAGGCCTGTAAAACCTTCTGTCCATTGGAAACCAACAATCTGTCATTTGCCTGCTTCTTCCGGGTTGCATCCTGATTGCCCAGTTCCTGGCACTTCTGTACCCTTAGCCTGGTATTGTTTCCTCTTTGCCCTTCATTGGCTGCTGATCTTTGGACTCTCCCCTGCAGTTGCCCATTCTTATTTTGGACTGAAATCTTGTTGTATTAATGAAATGACCTGAGGACTGCTTCTTAATATTGCTTCTATGTTTCCCAACCCCCAAATTCTAGAAGAGGCAATTGTGTCATAATGGTTTAACACAGTTAAGAAGTAGCTTTGTTTATGATTTGTAAATTGAAAATGGAAGGATTTCCTCCCCTTGACCAGGAAATATAGGACACAATTACAACCAACTTTTGTACCCTTCTCTCTCTTACGCCTTCTAGCAGAGAAATTAGGCAAAGGAATTTAGCAACATCGTTTTTGAAGAATTGTACTTTAAACATCTACCTACCTACCTACCTACCTACCTACCTACCTACCTACCTACATGATTCCTCTGCTTCCTATCTGCTTCCTCAGGCAAGGGGCAGGCATTTCAACAGGCATTAATTGCAAAAATGTGTTCTGTCAAAAAAAGACACAGGCACAGATGAAATGGATGTGGGAAAAATATTTGTCATAGTTTAAATGATTAATGGCTTGGGCAAATGAAATGACTACTTTAAGAACTGGCATTTTCTGCATCGTAAAGAGATGTGATTGAACCGCTAATAGTACATATTAGAATTTGCTATGAAAACACAGTGATCTACACAGTTTTGTGTCTTTGTGATGATTTTATCATTCCTCCCGAATAAAAAGCAAGTGGACTCCAAGCCAAGGAGTTGCATTCAGATAAGGCTTGATGAAGAGTAACGATTTTTTTGCAAAATACCTGGCAACTGAGAGGTAGAATAGTATTGTTGTTAAATGGCTGAGTTCTGGGACCCCACATTCAAATCTTGTCCCTGCTGTGAACTCACTTAGTTGCCTTAAGCAAGCTCTCTCCTCTCATCTCCAGCTTTTTTTCCCCCTACTGTGTCTGTAACACAGAGATAATATTACTCATCTATTATACAGGGTTGTTTGAAGGATTACTGCAGAAAGGTACTGAAAGGCTTTGAAAACTCATCATGTGCAATGGAGATGTAAAGCCTTGTTGGTGCAGAGAGGGTGCATGGAGAACTGACAGAGCCTGGTTGAGGTGCAAAATATGTCAGAGTCAGGAATCAGTCTGAACCCCAGGGAAGCTGATACCCTGAGAACCTGATGGCATGACCCCAGACAGTGTAGAGACATCTGCAGAAAACAGTGGAGGACTGCAAGGCCAGACATAGAGGATATAGTCTAAGACTTACTGGTAAAACAGGCCAAGAAATCAAGATAGGGCAGTCATGTAGTGCTCTAAGATACTCTGGTTTGCTGCTTAAAGCTTAGCTTGTTGGACAAACTCATGTGGCTTGTAAAGCATGGCTTATGGCTTACTGTGCTGGGTCAACCAGGACGCTAGTGATGTTCAATAGAACATAGTCAAGTAAAAGATATCATAGCATGATACGAGAATCAGGTCAACAGTGGCAATTGAGTCTCATTCTTCAGTCCTAAAACTCCTTTTGTTTTTGAGGCCTCACTCTGTTGCTGTTTTTCTTTGTAATATCTTTTCATATTTGCACAGCAATGAATACTGCATTACTACTACTACAAGATTTTTTAGAACACCAGGGTTTCTAGAGAGAATATCCACATGTCAGTGAGAAGTGGATGGATGTTGTGAGGTCATGTGGGTAATTTCAGTTTCATTTCATTTCTATTAAGCAAATAACTACATAAATAGTTAACTGGGGAGTTAGGAAGATTCAGTCCAATCTAATTCTCTTTGCTGTTAGAAGAATGAATGGTCTGGATAAACTTCCTTGGACCTTGTATCTGACTCCCTCTGCTGAATATTCTCTCTCTCTCTCTCTCTCTCTCACACTCTCTCTCTCTCTCTCTCTCTCTCTCACACACACACACACACACACACACCATGAAGAACATTGGCACCATGTACAAGCTATGGTGTGCTTGTCGTCTCTTGAACTGAACTGGGCAATTTTCCAGCAGTGGGATTCCTTCTCCTCCTTTGTGATAAAACTATGGAAACATGGAGAACAGTTCAGGAGACTCTAATATAGTGCTCTGGAGAATTGGAAGGAATACAACACATTCAGAGAAAAGGCTCTCAGCTGTACTGATTTGCTAATACATGCCATGGCATCCTTTGTTTCTTCCCTCCAGTGATATTTGGGAGTATTATACTTTTCAGGTATCTTGATAGTTTTTAATATGAAAAAGCTTTGTCTTTTCCACCAAGTATATTATTTTTTGCTATCCTTTACCCTCCCCCAAAAGCGTACACCACTTCCCCTCCCAACAAATATGAAAGCAAATGTTTTCCTAGGCAGATGGTTTGCTAAAGGTGCACCCATCCTTTCTAATACCTCCTTAGTGTCATTAAGACTCAGAACCATCTTCCACAAATAACTTCAACAAATTTTGAATTATGTGAGATGTTAGAGAGAGCAGACTATTAACGGTTAGCTTGTTCAAATCTTTTCTTCTGAGCTTTCTAGATTTTCTTTGTGAAGTGTTGAAGTGGGAGAGAGGAATTTATGAATCCTGGCAATGCTAGAATTTGGGAGCCCTGAAATCCAAGAGTGGAAAGTTCAGGACAGGAACACCCCCCCCCCCATCAAAATGGCAAACATGCCCTGTCTTTTTTACATGCATTGCTTGCATCATACACATAAAAAGGGAAGGGGCTTCAATTACCCAGTTGCACCTGGCATTTTGACATCATTCTTCCCACCCCCCCACCACAGCCCCCAGATTCCCTGGTTCAGGAGTCTTCTTTGGAGTAGATGTTGCAGGCCTTGGAGTACAAAAAGGGAATAAAAAAGGATCCCAAGATGGTGAACAAGAATGCAAGTCCAGCTCAAGCTGTGTCTTTAACGCATAAGTTTAGTTTCCACATCCTTGCTGTGATCCATTCCTGCAGTCTCTGGGGCAGGTTGGAATTTGTAATGGCAATAATGATGGTTTGGTTTCCAATACTTTTTATCCATCTCCAGAAGAAAAGACTGCTTGTTCACTTGACACTCTGTCATTGGAACCTGGCTGCTCGAGTTTTGCCTTCTTTGCTATCTGTAGCTCAGTGGCAACTCTCCCCAGAGCATGAAGGTTACAAGGTTGATTATTTCTGACCTGATAGGTTTTCCGTGGATACGTTAGATACAGAAACCTTGCTGATTTTTTTTTTAAAATAAAAAATTGAATGATACCATGCTTGGTCTGGTCAAATAGATATTCTACATTGTTGTTAGACAATGTGATAAAGAGTGAAATTGATTATGACTTATTGGTATCTTAGTTCCCTCCAGCCATTATTGTGTACTTTTTTTTTAAGTGTCCCTGAAAGGCAAATATAAAACTTCACAGTGCAATACCAGCATATAAGCTTTCCACTTTGCTTGGTTTGTTATTAAGCTGCGGTTAAGCATGGCCAGCAATCTGTGACCAAGGTTTTATAACTGCTTCATTCTCTCTCTCTCTCTCTCTCTCTCTCTCTCTCTCCCTCTCTCTCTCTCTCTCCCTCTCTTTTCGCAGTGTTAAAACAAAACTGTAGCGCGTGTGTGTCTGAAAGAGGATGTCTTTGTCTAGTAAGCAGGTTCACTGTTGTAGAGGTGAAACGGTAATAAATTAATCTTCAGGGGGTAAGGACGTCAGCGTGCAGGAAACAGGAAAGGCTGGAGAAGTATATTGTGGACAGCACAAGATTTGGGGGGTCACAAAAATAGGGGTGGAAGGATTTTCAAGCATCTAGCAGGTAACTGCAGATGGTTTTCAAGCTGAATATTTGCATGCTTACATGTTTGTTTGATTTGTATATCATCCATTTCTGAAGGCTCTGGAGGGCTAACAGTCAGGATCAGCCTAACATAAAAAGCAGCCCCCCTCGAAAAGGATAAATCAACCCACTCATAATATAAACAATAATAAGCAGGAAATATACAGTCATGAGCCTGCCAGATTCCAGCCTTCACTCACAATGTGCCCTCCTCCTGTGCTAGACAGAGCAACTAGATCTTAACAGCTCTCCTGGAACTCACATTGTGTAGGATTATGTGCCAAAAGATGTCAGATCCACCGGTATATGTTGGCCTCCACTGGTTAAGATCCAAAGTTTGACCCACAATCTAATCTTTACCTCATTTTCTCCCATATATGTGAAAAAGAAAACTTGAAATAATTCAGAGGGAAAGCATAAATATAGATTTAAAGCCAAAGGTGTGCTTGAATGTTTTAATATTTTAATAGCCACCCAGAGTCCCCCATTGTGGGGAGATGGGTGGGGACAAGCCTATTAAATAAATAAATAAATAAATAAATAAATAATATTTTGCATAGAGGAATCCCAGACGTTCTTTTTTTTCCCCTGTCTGTCTGTCTATCTCAACGCAAATTGCATACACTCCCTACTCCATCCCCCTCTCAACAATAATTCTAAGAGGAAGATTGGACAGAGAGAAAAAGACTGCTCCCAAAACATCTAGTGAACTACCGGAGCTGAAGGTAGACTTGAATCTGGGTCTCTTTAGACAAGGTCCCACACCCTAACCATTACTGCTCAACCTTGAACTTTATAGTTGTGAAAGTTTGGAAGCATCTTCATAGCAATGGCTCAGCTTCAGTGGAGATATCAGGATTCTCTGCATCGACATAAATGTTCATGAGCTCCCATGCACGCTTCCATTTCAGAGCCCTTTGTTCTGGGTACATATTTACTTAAAGCATGCATATATTTATTTTTCAATAAGCCCCAGAGTGTAACAGAGATATATTTAGGCCACTAGCTTTTGCAGCTGAAGATCCCCGTCGCCCCCGCCCTGCCAAATCTTTTAGCTTTGAAGAAAGTAACTGATTTTTCACCAGCTGTCGTGGTGCCGCTGAAATAATTGTAAATACACTTCCCAAATGTATGAAAACTCAGAATTTCTTGGAAAGGGCTCTGACATTCCCTGAAAAGATAATAATGGTGTATGCTAACAAGAACTTGCTGGGGGTGGGCGGGGGGAAGCGGGAATGTACATTTCTCCTTCAAACTGATCGCTCGCTTTATACCTGCGCATAACAGTTTCTTTTAAGTCTGCTATAAAAAGCTCTGTTTAGTATTTCCCCTTTCTTTGAAAGGGCTCCAGGCAAATCTCCATTGAAAAATGCCACGGTAATGAACTTGAAGTGTACCTTTCTCTATAAAAGAATTCATTACACGCACAAGCTTGTTTTCTTTTGGCTTTTGTTAGTTTTGCATTCTCTTCCTTGAAAAAACAAAAGTATCTCTTTTAGAGATAATATGTTTTTCCAATCAATATACCCGGTTTTCTGTTTTCACATTGTAGAACAGGGGAGTCCTACACCAATGTTGTCAGAAGGGAGAAAAACAGAAACCATGAATGAACTCTTGCACATGTATTTTATTGTCAAGATTTGTTTCCTCGACCCTTTTAATAAATATAACTCAGAGACAAAGTATTTATATCATTTGAAAGGATTCAAAACGCAGCACGCATGTTTTTTCTATGTCCAAAAGGGGTTCCTTATCCCACTTTATATTCCCAATTTATATTGCACATCTTTCCATTTTTAATGTACTAATTCCGTCCCCCCCCCTTCGCTTTTTTTTAATCACAGCAGCTTATAAAATGGACATTCAGAAAAAGAATCATTGGGGGGGGAGGAGAGTGTTAATTAAACATCCTTTTAAAAATCAAATTTGGCACAACCAATATGCTTTAAAACATTGTCCCACCTATAAAATGAGAGTGGATGGTGACAGAACTTAGTCCAAACAAGATGGCCGACCTCTGAACCTGATGTTCACTTTTGCTAATTTAAAGCATTCAGCTGTACCACCGTTAATCTTATTTCATTACCAATAGTGCTCAGAAGATAAATGTCTGCAGTTAGACTAAAGCAAGGAGAATTGATGCTTTTTTCCCCCCTCTCTCTTCCAACCCAACCCAACTCAACCAGCAACTATAGGGGGCTCTCCGATGCCAGCTTTTGTTTCTCTAATGCCAGCAAAATCAGTACTGCAGGCTCCAGAACACCACAGAAGAGAGAAAGAAAGAGAGAAAGGAATACACAAGGAAGGAAGATGAGAATTGCCTCTGTGCTTTGAAGGTCCTTGGCCCTTTACCCACTGTAGTATGATTACAGTGGCACTCGAACAGAGGTGATAACTGCTGTGGATGTCCAATTCTTTGTATTTATTTCCAAAAAAAAGATACTTCACAGCTCATGGGGGGGTAATGCAGCAGCCATCTACAGTGCTTTAAAGCAGTTGCATCTTTTCCTGAAATTAAGGAAAACACAATTCCCTCTCCACACATACACACACTGAATCTGGTTCTCAGCATTTCCCCCCTTACTCACAGATCCAGCTCTCTTAGAAGACTTTCCCTCTCTTCCTTATTAGCTTTCTCCCAGGACCTGCACTGGTCTTGTAAATGTCCTTTTCCCCCACCCAGCCCTTATCCATGGCACAATATGTCTGGCAATGCTTTTGTTTTCTGCTCTCTCTCCATGATTTGGTCTTCACCTGGCCCTCAGCCCATGAGCGAGGCGAGATGAACTTCTTTTTAGAGTTAATGTTTTCTCCTTCCAACCATGTCCAAGGTGTCTAAAACCTGTGCGCCTTTGCCATTCATCACCTTGGAAAGAAGTCAGATGATGCCAGGGGCAGGAAAAGGGGACAGTAGTGACAGACTAGGGATTAGCAACAGGGAAGCCAATTTCAGGCGGGTGTAGTTTTCTGCTGACTGAAGGATGGGTAGAAAATGCTTCAGCTCAGCAATGGGGAAAGGCCAAAAGGATTGGAGCTAGTACGTCTGAGCAGCCTTTTTCTATGGAATTCTTGCTTATTCTTAGTTATGAGTGAGGTTGTCCTTGAGGCCTGTTGGTTGGTCACCTCCTTGAGACCATCTTGGCTGTGCATCTGAAGTAAGCATTTGTTGTTTAAAGTGAGTGTGATGGGTTTCTGAGCTTCAGAGTGTTCAGCCTGGCCACAGGAAACACAGCATTATACTTAGAGAGCCAGAGATTTTAGGTGAAAGATACAACAGTTTGTCTCCTGAACGATACGTAATGTCCAGCTGGCTCATCTTGGCCATTATACTGTTTTAAAAACTGGGAAATCCCAGAGGAGGTTAAACACGTTTCTGTTTTCCACTAGACGTATTTGTTCTAAGCTTCTTGTTCTAAGTTTGCCGCAGCAGAATAGAATTGTCCTTTATTTCGGTCATTGATCAGCAAGATTTACATTCATCAATATGCAGATTCCCATTGTTCACCCTAAAAGTAAAAGAGTAAGAAGGCAAAGCAGGGATAAGTTGTTAATAGAACTATTTCTCAGTATTATCTCAGTAGAAAGCTGACCTTGAAGGATCTGTTTCTTCCCTTTCTGCACAAGTCAAAATATGCAAATTAAGAGTGGCACCTCGAACCTTCCAGCACACTATTAAAAGTTCTCATGAAGGCCATGGAAATATCACATTTTAAAAAGGTCCTTCATCAGCACCTTAGTAGTTATCTAGTTGAAGAGGAAAAAAAAAAAAAGAATATTACAGCTGCAATCTTATACTTGCCTGTTTGAGAGGAAGTCAGGGAGTTGATCTCACTGAGGGTTATTTCAAAGTAGACATGTATAAGATTGTACCATAAAGCAATTGGAGTAGCTCTCAATTTGACCAAGTGATTTCAGTAGAATTGATATGCAGAGAAATTTCGGTTTTATGGGCTTCTTACATCATGCTGGAATAGGAATTGCTTTGTATTTCAATGCATTTCCAAAAGATGCCATCCAACTTTGAATAACATTATTCCTTTTCACAGAAGGAATTGTTAATATAGCTTTGTGCATTGTTGTATAAAGAGTGCTGCTCCAAGGGATTTTGCGACCTGAGGTGAAGGCAAGGCGGCAGTTGTCTCTTCTCCAGACCTGACGCCAACTGGACTTATGGTTCAACAGTAGCTTCTCAAAGTAGTACATTAGGAGACTTCAGTTGACTTCAGTTCAGTTTATAAAACAAACATAATCATACTTAAAATATTGACAACTTGTAGTAGCAGGCATATATATTAAAATACACTTGTTACCTATTCAACTCAGCAAATGAGGTCTAGAATGGAGCCTATATTATCTATCCTAACTATGTACGGATTAAAAGTATATTAAATGTGAAATATAAAACTTAAAAATCTCCATTGTGACTATGCTATATGTAAAAGTATATATAGGCAAAATTATTTAAAAATTACTATAATATACAGGCCATTACAGAGGATAGCCTTTCTTAGCTTCTTGATGAGGCGGATCTTCATTGCTGCCGGGCAAAATCTTGCTACCTGCTCTGTTACTGTAGGGTGTTCATCTATGAGCAACAATTGCATGTGCTCATGATCTGTGTGTCCAGGATGTTTAGCAATCCATGGCATAATAGATTTAGCACGGGGGTCTTCATAAAAGGCGCAGTGCAGGAGGACTTGTTCTATAGATTCAACCTCCCTTGAGTCACATGGACATAATCTAGCGGCCAGTGGAATTTTTTTATACCTTCCCTCCAAAAGAGCAGAGGGGAGGGCATGGCAGCGTGCTAAGGAGAAAGCTCTCCGATGGCAGGTGATTTCAAGGTGATCAAGATAACTAGCAACTGAAACGGTGTTTTTTTTTAAATGGGGGGGACTACATGAGGAGACTTGGAGAAAAATGTAGCATACAGAGCTCTGTTCTCCAGCCTTTCACCCCCCTCTTCTCCCACCACTTCCTATGGCCTAAGGCACCCACCTCACTCTATCTGATGAAGATGTTGGAGCTGTCAGCTGACAGACACTTGCTTCTTTCAAACTTACCATGTGTCTGAAATTTTCCCCACATCCACACTGGAAAGCTGAAAGCTGAAATATTTGTCATTATGCATTACATGCAGTAATGTCTATATTCTAAAACGGCTTAAACATATTTTCTCTATTTTGCTTTCTTTTTCTTCGTTTCTTCAATTCCCCATCATGAAGGAATTTATTTCATGAAGAGGCTCCCCCTATGGGAAAACAAACAGCAAATCTCTACTTTCAAATTTTATTATCTCGCAAATAATAATCAGCTGGTCCTGGTCCCATTTGAATACATATTCTTCTCCAATTTATACCTGAATCTTTTTTTCTTTTCTTTTCTTTTTTTCTTTTCTTTTTCTTGTTTTGCATCGCCGAGTGGCTTCTTCCTTGTTTAGTTTCAAGACAGTATCTTTATTCTTTTTTCCTATTCTCACAGCACTGATATGAATGCACGGTGCATATTTATAAATGAGGTGGTAAGCAACCATATGGAGATCACATAAATTAAATCAAAGACCACGTTGTCTTCGGCAGAGAGATACCCTGCACTTTGTTATAATCGTACAGAAGGCAGCCTGGGAGTTGGCAGCAATTGCATGATTAGCCCCTGTGCTTGGCACAAAAACCGCTTCTCCAAGCATTCTTGCTCGCGAACCGAACAGCCACCGCTATCTCGGGCGGGCGAACGGAGAGTATCAGGATGCTTCGATTCTCTCCCACAATCAGGCGGCTGTGCGTGTCTGCAAAAGGATGATTCAGGCAGAAACGGTTCGTTATGGGCTAATAATGCCGAGAATTAGGCACATGCTCCAATTACTGCCACCAGTTGCAAAAGGGGCATTAGGGATAAGCGGCATGCGTTGATTATGTTGTTCACTTTGTTTGCACAAGTTTCCTTTTCTTCACAGCTGCGTGGTTATAACCAGTAAAAGCCCCTGAGAGTTTTAGACTGTTGCTCCTCTGTAGCTGCATCATTACCTCGCTCCAAACAAAGTCCCCCCAGCCGCTCCCCCCACCTCTCCCTTCCTCTCTCTTTTTGTCTTGTCAATAGAGGATGAAAACATTATTGGATTCAGGAGCTCATAGTAGACCTGTATGCAGCTAGGGACGTGGAGGATAGATTTATGAAATGGACCATTTCAAATGGCATTATCTTCCGACAGTGAGGTACACCTTTCATAAATCATGGGAGAGTGTTTGGAAAATAGAACATTTGTTATTCCTGCTGTATATTGTATTTGCATCCTCCACACTATAATCTGGCTAAGTCCAGGGAGGGCGGAGAGCGAAAAGGGCAGAGGGAGAACAGAGAGAAGCAAATCAAGCTTCGGCTGATTTTTTCTTTCCTGTTGATTTTCCTATTGCTTTAGCAGACATGGCATTTTGCCATTTGACAGCAAGTGACATTCCAGCACTCTGGTCCCTCTGTTGTACTCCTTCTTTCAGCGTTTTATTTGGCGTTCACATTTGGGGGACAAGCCGTTGGCTTTTAACTTTGTGGAGCCTTGTGGGGGTGTTCTGCAATTCTCGGAGGAGTGGGAGAAAAACGCAGGAGATTTGGGGACAGGGGAAGAGTTGATCTGCCCAACTGTGTTGGAGAATCTCACTGACCTTTGTTGATCTTGAGAAAGCTAAGCAGGATGAGATCTGCAGCACTAAAGCCAAGGGTTTAGGCCAAACTGGGAAATTGGGGGGGGGGAAGTCCCAGAAGAAAGCAATGATAAGCCACTTCTGTACTTTGGCCATAAAACTACATGGTAAGCTCAGCTTGAAGGAGACTTTACCTGGGAATCTATCTAAGAAATAAATTAGGTTGTTCCTCTCTCTAGCTCCATCTCCTATTCTTTTAAAAGACTCTTCTCCCCAAAAGCAACGCTGGCATTTTCTGCTAATATCTCTTTCTTCCTTCTCATCCACTTCTGTCAACTTTGTCTCCTCTTCGTTCTCTTTTCTTCTTTGAAGATAAGAGATATGATACAATTATGATTTTTGGTATTCAGGTTTCATCAAAGCTAAGGGAGGCAATGAGAAACACAAATGATAGAGAGGAGGAGGAGCGGCATTAATAAGAATCCAATTTGTATTTTTTAAAACAAAAATTAAAAACATATGTCTCAAAACTTAGACTCATAGTTGTTTTCCTTTCATTTGCCCTTTGTCTAAAGTACAAATTTTGTACCAAATTTTGGTACTATTTCATGTCAAGGTTGTGGTAGTTGCTGATCTAAAGTTCTTGAGAAAAGCTCAGGCCAGGCCTGTAGTTAAATTGTTATTGTTGTCAATAATTTTCTTTTTACTATTTGTAGTTTTAATAATGGCAAACATAGAATTACTGTTTTGGAGTCTCTATGAGAACAGTGGGGAAAGAAAATCCCTCCCTCCCTCCCTCCCTCCCTCCTTCCTTCCTTCCTTCCTTCCTTCCTTCCTTCCTTCCTTCCTTCCTTCCTTCCTTCCTTCCTTCCTTCCTAACTATATCCTTATCAGGGACATTCTCAATATGTAGCTTCCTCTCCCTGATAAACAACTTGCCTTGTTTTGTGGGAATTGGTTTCACGAAACATTAGAGTGAGTTGCAAGAAGCATCATTCTTCTTCTTTTAGCCTCCTTCCTATGAGCCTCTACAATCTAAATCTCTGAGTTGTCGAACAGATGCATCTTGTCTGTCCGCTTGGACACGATGTGGTGCACAGCTTGTGAGTTTCCATATTCCAGCTGGAGAGGTTTATGTTGAACTTTTGATAAGGTAGCCATTCAAAGGGACAGCCCCATTCTCTTCATTTTTAAATCAGTGCAGAGCAGTTTGGGGGCAGAATAAATAAATTGAATTTACAGCAGCTGGAGAAGTGTTCTTCTACAATGTTGTAAAGGAAAGAATGAGACAACCCCAACAGCAGTCTTTTGATGTGTGAATAGGGTTTTGCAGGTAGAAAGAGTATTCATCTTCTCATTGGTGAAATGCTGGATATTCATTGGATAGTCATTGCCTATTCTGTTTCCTGCCAATTCCCTTAGCTAGGTGAACCTGCCAACAACAGCAGTCTTGGTAGGTGGCTAGTGTCTCCAAGTTCCCATCTCTAGATACTACCCAGAATGTATTCTGAGAATGCCCATCTTCCATCAACCAGCTACGGACAGTTACCCACCTACTAGCAACAACTGATCAGAAGAGCAATTGATAGCACAATAGAGCTGTTCTCTATTGTAGCAGAGACCAGGACACAGATTCATGATTTAAACTGAAATTTGGATTGAATGTGAAGAAAACATGCCTAACCATAAGAGTGGAACCAATTGTCAGGGGAGGATAGATTGCCAAATATTTTTGTGGTGTGGTGTGGTGTGGTGTGGACTCCGACTCTATGATTTCAACTCCTCCTTCATGATACCAACTTCTTAGCTGGCCAGCTAAGCAAACTACCTTGGTTTCCTGGTTGTGGACACTGACTAATAGTATAAATCAGGAATGTACAAATTCTTGCAGCTTGAGAGCCATCCCTGTCTTTCTGCAGCATGTTAAAATACACTGCAGAGGTGGTTGGGACTGGATTTGGGGAGGTTGGGATTTTTAGGAGTGAAGCTATGCCTCTTAACCCTCTCCAAAAAGCATACAGAATGCAACAGGGTCCCTCTCAAAAATCAGTGGAAAGGCCCAACTCTGGAAACTACAGAAGTTATGGTGGTGAACTACATGGATACCATCCATGGCTGCACCTCTTTCCATATTACAAATATAAAACATTTCCAAACACAAATGCACAATTTGTCAGCCACATTTGTCATCTTTCACCAACCCAAATTGCTGAAACAAATTGTCACAGACAGTGTTTAGAATTATGTCCTTTGATTGCCTGTGTTTCTCACAACAGCACAACGCAGTCTGCCTGTGTTTCATTTCCTATCCCATACATCATTAACAGTGATGACAATAGCAAAAGGGAGGAACCCACCTTCTCTTCCCTGTTCCTTTCTTTTATTGATACAATTCCACTGAGAAATCATTTAAACGCATCTGTTTGAATAAATGCATTTGCTGAAGGATGTTAATTTTCATAAGAGAATGGAAGAAATTGCAGGTTTATTTTTGAACTTAGCTCTTATAGATACTTCCTCCCTCCCTCTTTCTCTCAGTCAGTCACTCTCTCTTACACACACAACACAGAGAGAGAGAGAAAGTCTTACTCAACTTGATGCCCTCTAAGTATATTATTTCCCATAATCCCTCACTAGTTGTCGAGAACGTTTGGAGGACTTGGTTGGGAAAAACTGCCCTACACTAACACTTGCCTCTAGGAATCTGCATCGGGCCAAACTGCTATGTGCTGAGATCAGATAAAGCTCTGCTATCATAATGAAGCTGGTGGGTAATGCCTTGCGTTGTTCAATAACATAATTGCTCTGCCCCCTTTGCTTAGCCTCCTGAGTAAGGTAAAGAATGATGTTGCACCCTGCTGCTATTTATAACACTTTTCCTTTCCCCTAGAGTTTGAACAGGAAAGTCATTTAAGATCTATAAGGCTGGGTATGTTTAGAAGCACACGGAATAATGCAGCATCGAAGCAGTCTCTGACATTTGAAGTCAAAGGAGAGTGCTGTCGGTCTGGGAAATTTGCAACCGTTGGTGCAAAATGCACACACACGTATTCTTTTTAAACAGTCCCATCAAGGAGCATCCAGAGAAAATGAAACAAATTATATTCTCATAACCAGGATTGCTGTCTGCAGCTATCAACATTACTTGCTGCATTTTAATATATATATGTGCTCATATAAGGTCCACATTCAAAGGTTCAGAATACCTTTCTTAGGAGCATGTTCCACAGTGTCCCAAAAGAGGGGGCAGAGAGCTACATTTTCCTTCACCAAGCAAGGTGGGAGAAGCTAAATTAAACATTTTCCAAGGGGCAGAAGCAATCTAAACAGCACAAAAGAATCTCCAAGGCATTTTTTTCAGTGGTAGAGCTACAGAGGTAGGTAACCTGTCGTAGCCAATACAGAAAGGTAAAGGGTTAAGTTTGATTCCTGATGATAATATGGACACAACCACGCAATTATCTCAACAGCAATATGGACATGGTTTGCCATTGTCTTCTTTTAGGGTGTCTTCTGGCTATCTAGTCAATTCCACTCCGGTTTTCCATACTCATCTCCTATCCAAGTTTTAAATATTTTCAGCAGGCTTGGGGGAAGGGTGGATTTAAGAGCTGATTTTTTTAAAAATTAAAATAAGACAAACCTGGAGACCAGATGCAAGAACAGGTTTGGAGCCCCACTATGCCAGCCCTTGATTAACATTGTGGTATGCAGTCCTGCAAAATGTGACTGAGGACAAGGCCATTAGTTTAGATCCTAAATTGGCTTTACTAAGCTTTGCTAATAATCCAAGCAACACTTTGAAATATAAAGAATTGGTAGTTTCCTTATTGGTTGCAGACACACAAGTAGAAGCAAGATCTTGGAAGACAGAGAAGGGTTTGAATATTTCCATATGGTGGCAAATATACTGGAAAATTGCTGTAATGGAAAAATGCACAGTCATACATTGCCTTAATTGGAGAGGATAGCAATGGGACTGTGCCCTAGAAATTCATCAGCTCTGTTGATTTATTCTTCTTTCCTGGTATTAGAGCTGCCACTTTAATCTGACACATACAGGATCTTGTCTTTGGTGGTGGAGGCACCTGACCAACCTTATGTGGACTCAGAAGCTAAGTAAGTTGGGGCTGGGTGGCATTTGCATGAGAACTGTAAGCAACATCACAGCTGTAGATTAGACAAAGAAGTTGGAGGGGGAAGGATATAAAAGAGATGGTGACGAACCATATACTGTTGTCAGTTAAATTCTATCGACGTGTCCATGAAGTCACCAGATGACTCAACTCAAAGGAGACTTTATTTGTACAGAATATGTTCAGATGTCTCTTAACAGGTGTTGCACATCTGTATCTTAATGTTTAACTTTTGTTTAAAATTACTTCAAATCTCATCCATGCCTCATCCTCTGGAGGCATTTATATGTATTGCCCAGGGAAATTTGGAACCTATCCAGTTCCAAATATTTTATCCACTACCCTATGCAAATCAAGTTTGTACAATATTTCTGAGAGTTCTAATCACTTTGCAGACCTGATCTCACAGACCTTTACAAAACCTGAGCTTTACCCTCAACTGAATAAGCATGATTTGTCTCTATATGGTGGCTGAAGTATCAAGCTACCCAAGGGAGTCCACAATTTTTGACAGAATTCTAACCTGGTTCAATATTTTATTACCTATCAAGAGAATGCATGAACCTACCTAGGTACAAGCCGTTTGCAATGCTTGGGGTTGCTAACAAGACATTCCAGAATTGGTGTTGAGGCTTCCCAGATATAATCTTTGCAATTTGACTGTGGTGGTGTTAGTATTTTAATGTAGCCTAATTATGGCTTTTGACGAACCCCAACACGTAACGTTGTATGTCATGCTGTATTACTTTTAATTTCACAGCTGAACACATTGCTGTCATTATAACCCTCCACTCTAAACCTCTTCTTAACTTTCTCTCTAGAGGGCACGCAAGGTGTATGACTCCTTCGGGAGATAACGTCAAGAGTATCTACCTTTCATCCTCTAGGGAATAATATCTACTCTCGGGTGACTTTTCAGAAGAAATATGTATTTAAAATCGTCATTTTCTCCCCCTCCAGTTATGCTTCTATCAGTGGGGATCCTAAATTCACAATACAGCTTCCTGATCCTACATGATAGAATGGGTTAGCTCTACTATTTGAGGGAGGGAAGGAGGGAGGGAGGGTGGGAGAGAGCATGCAATGTACAAACAGGCTTTAAAAAAAGAACAAAAGCCAGGACAAATGTTGGAATGCTGATAAAGGATGAGCCTACATGATTTACTGCATATTAAAGGCTTCCTGCTCATTCACAAACATAATTTTTAAAACATTAGAAAAACATCCTCAAAATATATAGGCAAGATTAAGACCATCATTTGTTCGTTAAATGAGATTATTCTATTATCTTATTATCCTATCCTATTCTGCAACATTAGCACAGTCAGATACTGGACTTCATTTTATGTATTCATCACATTCAGGTGCCTCTTTGTTGCCTACAGTTGGAGAGAACAGGTAGCAGTTTAATTTTCAGTGAAATTTCAATTTACCAGACCTTAGTACAATGTGTTTTGCATCCATTGGACCAAATTCCATTAAGATTTAGGTCATTCATGCATGTACTTACTTATTTAAAAAATGTAGAGGTGCCCATCTTAAATACATAACTCTGGGCAGCTAACAACCACTTTAGAGAGAAAAACAATAGGAAAAGAACCCCCATGACTAAAGTTAAAATAATCCAATACAAAAGAAAATCGAGGCATCATATAACAAAACTCTCAAAATAGACCCATGTATATCAGGCTCCTCTGACATCTGGGCCCTAACCCCTTGGGAGAAAGACAGTTTCGAATTTGACCATGAAACTTGTCAACCTCCTCTTCTGTGTCAATGGTTGGGGCATAAACTTGAATAACTCTCATATTAAGTGTTTGTCCACGAAGTCTAATTGATATTACTTGGTCCCTGACTGCATTGTTTCAAAATACTGTCTTTGCTCTGTCATTCCTGATCATGAAAGCAAAACTTTTTCTTCATTTCCATGTCCCGGGTAGTAAGCAGTACAGTCTTCTGATTGAAAGCGTCCAATTCCAATCCGCTTAAATTTACTGATGCATAAGATGTCAGTGTGTAGTTGATTAACTCTATCTTTCACTGCGATGAGCTTTTCCTTATTCATGCATCTTACGTTCAATGTTCCCACTATAAAGTTGTCTTTCTAACTTTGGGTTCCTTTTCCTGTATGGCAGACATCAGGAACTAGAAACCCAGAAGGCATTAATCTAGCCTGGGCCTTCAGGAAGGGCAAAAAGATCAGGGTAATGACATCACTACACAAATGAAGCTATGCCATTTGCCTTAATTTATGTCACTGTGTCCTGACACAAATGGTATAAAGGTCCCAAGATAATGTACTCTTCAATATGTTGGACTTTCGTTAACCTCTTCCCCCAATTAGGCCAAGATTTTGCTATATACTTTATCAACATGGGAACGGACAGGGGAAGCCAGAGACAACCACAATTATTATGGCTGGTGATGAGTTTTGGAAAGGGGGCAGCAAAATGAAAATTCGTTTAAGACCAACTGATGGTGGAGGCCTTGTTCACTTAGTCTAAGCTTCAATCACTCCTGATCATCTAAGATTAATCTCAGTCCATCTGACTTTATAAAGGCTAAGCCACTCTTCTTCAGAATGAATTATTCCTAGTACTTTGGATACATTATGCAAAGACGTAGCTCTCTGAAGAAGGCTCCAGTGCTGGGGATCGTGGAAGGAAGGAAAGAGAAGAAGAGGGTGACCAGCAGCAAGGTGAATGGACTCAGTTACAGCAGTAATGGGGGTACCATTGGAAGATCCAAACGACCAGGTTAGGAACAGATGGACATGGAGAAAATCTATGTGGTCGCTAAGGGTCAACAATGACTTAATGGCACATAATCAGTCAGTGTAAGGGCACTGCCTAAGCCCCTCTTCCTGTTCTTATATTGTTGGGATTTTGATCCATCACTCAGATTGCCACTGCTTGTAGTACCAGCACATTGAAAGCTTGGTGCTTCTACTCCCTCTAGTTCCATTGCTGGATAGCCTGGAATTTGATTGGGATGGTGATTTCCCACTAACAGTATCCCACTGCTGCTTGTTCATTCCTAGGGTGGTTGAGCATGATAGCAGAGATCATAATGCCCATAAGAGTGACATGGTTTCCCTGAGAATTTGTGATTCTTAACATGCCCTTCGTTGTTGCCGTTGTTGCTGCTGCCCTGGGTGTTAGCATGAAGGATATGACTTTTCCTTGCTGTTATTATAGGGCAGAGCATTAAAACCACATTCTGTGGTTTTAAGAGTCGCAATTGTTTTCACTGGTTTTTGTTTTAATTTGTGATCTTGCAGCTGCTATGGAATCTATTTTGTTTCTTGCTGATTTAGTAGTTGGGGCTGTTTCTTTTGTTCAGTGCTTGGTCTTGTATAATTCAGTCTTGTATGTAAGCCTACAAAAGTTACCAGTCTGCAAAATGTTTACTGGTCTGCTGGGGACTGGAGTTAGAGAGAGAGTTTTGAACTCTCCTGTAGCAGCCCCTCCATTGCATTTCTTTGCTTGCTGTGGAAGACAGGAATTAATCCCCTACTCTGCCAGATCACTAGCTTTCTATATTGTGCTCAGAAGAGGGCTGGGTTCTCAGCTCCTTCTGTACTGGTTCACCCACCTCCATTCAGTTCTTTATCTCCTATTGTGATGTGTTTGACTACTTGAGCTCTATCCTGCCTTCCTATTCAATTGAACAGGGTATTAGAATACCAAAAATACTAAAAATAAAGATTGAAGGCAATGCTACAATGATTAGCAAATTAAAAAATCATATTTCTAGCAGAAGGGGTGTGTCTTGGCAGCTCTTTGAAAGTTGGAGAATGTGGGGACTAAGCCCATCTCCTGAAGTACTACATTCTATATCTGGAGTAATACAGGAGAAGGAGCTCCTCTGTGCACTTAATAAGTGGGCTTTTGATCAAGCAGTCAATTATTTATTATAGTCTGTGCCCATTATTAACCAAAAAAGGGGGGAAAGTGACAGACCAGAATTTACTAATACAAGCAACATAAGTTTAAATGCAAAGGCAAAAGGGAAAGAGAATGAAAGGGGGGAAAAACATGCATGTTAACAATATACATAATTACCCAATGTTCAGACATTACAGTTTCCCATATCCTGTTTTTGCTTCTTGCTACTTGCTTAAATCTTTCTCATGTTAACTGATTACTTATCTATCCATATGAGCTATTTGTTTTCATATATTGCAAGCTGCGAAGCAAAATCTAGAGATGCTACACAATACATTCACATTCTGAGCTAAGAGCAACAGAAAGGTATCAAACTCTGGGTAATTTTTCAAAATAAGGAAAACTAACTTTGGATCAACATTGTGATGCAAGAGGCATTCCAGGATGGTGTGATCTTTTATATCTATCATCTCCTGCTTATCACAATGCGTATTTGTCAAATGGAAGGGATTTTTCTGGGGTGATTTTCCACTATAATGGAGGGGTTGAAGTGGTCTTCAAAAATAGGGCAGCTTCAGAAGTGTGGCACCAACAAATCTGAACATTGAGACAAATTCATAAATGAGACCTTAACAGTCAAGGCCACATTTGCAACATTCCCTCCTCCATTTCCACACCTCTCCCCCCCACCAACAAAACTACCCCTATGAAAAAGCTTGGGCTGAGAAAGAGTGGTAGCTTAAAGTCACTTCCTGAAGATGGGTTTGATCTCCCCAGTCCTTCTTCATTGCTCTAACCATAATACAACAATGGCTTTCTTTTCAGCTACAGAATGCTTTGAAAGGGAGGTTTTTCTTGTAAACAGGCCAGCCTGTCATGGACAAGAATGTCCAAAGAAAGTGTTTCTCTAAGGACTTTAATTTGTCTCTTTCTTTCTCTTATATGTACACAGAAATTAAAAAAAAAAAATCCCTTCCATGCTTGTATACTATAAACCTTTGGATCACCACGGTAGTTGCTGTTATTGCTGTTGTCATTTCTATACCGGTGACTATTTCAGATTAATTAAAACCCCATCCCCTTTACACACATACAGGTAAAAATAAACAAGGAATTTTCCTTCTTGTTTTCTTTCTTTCTTAGTCACTTAAAATGTGTGTATGTGTGTATACACACATAAATGTTATTTGGCCTTTATCCCAAGCACTCAACAGTCAGTACATGAATGCAATCTTTTGCTGGGTTTTTTTCTTTAAAAAAAAAAAAAAAAACTTGACTCTAGCTGACTTAACATTCAACCACAGTTGCTTCTCGAGGTTTCTCTTCTTTATTGAAATGGTCCTTTTAATGTCATCTTTAATTTAATCAGGTAATGTCATCAAAATAACATTTACTCTGTTACTGCAAATTCACTGCATTATTAACTAGCGTAGCTGGGGGAAAAAAAGGAAAAGAAAGGAAGAAAAAGGATGTACTTACAGTAAAATTGTTACGGCACCACCTTTAATTGGCAGTTTTGAAATATTTTAGGGCTCTGAAATAATTTATTTGTACTGTGATGGTTTTCTTTTAGAAGAGTCTCATAATTATTTTGACAGTGTGCTATTACAGCAAGAACATGTCCTTTGAGTTCCATCAGTTTGCAAAAGTTCTGTCTTATCATAGGATGATTGGGGAATAAAGAAAAGGAGTGCCGTGATTCTGTAAATGAATTGTTTTCCAGAGCAATGCCCCAAGGACAGTTTGAGGAAGGTGTATCTGACTGAAGTAGTGGGTGAGAAGTAGGTCCTAAAAGCAACATGGAGTTATGTTCAAGTTGACCCTGGATTTGGGAGTCTTGACACGATTGTTGAGAAAGCTTGGCACTGCCCCCAGAGTCTTTATCAGACTTTATTAACAAAACAAAAACCAAAAAAAAAAGGGGGGGTGAAATAGCAGTTAAAAACAATATGCTGGAATTATTTAGGTCCCCAGTAACTAACTTATGTGGGTTATATATTTCAGATCAAGAAAGGTACTATCATTTTGATGTGGAAAACAGGATGCTGGATTTGATAGGGCATTAGTCTGATCCAGGAGAGCTTTTTTTAGGAGGGTAGACAGATTCTTCTTCGGGCAAAACCTGAACATTTTGCCATCTCTGCCCTAATTAAATACGATATGATCCAAAGCTTTGCTAAATCTGTTTCTTTTTTTTTAAAGAAGTTGCTTCTGGAGTTTGTTCCTTTTTTCACAAACAGGGAAAACTGACTTTTCATAATGATAAGAATATTGGAAGCTGACTTAGATCAAATCAGTTGGTTCACCTAGCTCACTATGGGCTACATACTAGGGTCCGGGATTTTAGACAAGATCTACCCCAGCCTACTTGGAAATGCTGAGGAATGAACCTGGGACCATTTGAGCAGGTTGGACCAGTAATATTTGGGGCCTCACCTTGAAAGGGAGAGACATTTTACCTAACAAAATTTAGCTAAATGATCCCTGGGTGACTTTGGGATTGTTCCCCCCTCCTTCGGGGGGGCATGTCTCTGTTTCCTGTTTGTGAACACCCCAGAGTCATTTGGTTGACTACTATGAGAAACTAAGTGTTTAACGAAGATAGACTTTGACTTATCTAGCAAGGTGTCTTCTTACATTCACCCAGTGAGTTCCTTGGTCAAGTGGAGACTCAATCCTGGATCTTCCCAGCCACATCCAACACTGAGACATTTGCTTTGTTCTTTTAGCCTAGAAGTTCTCAGATAACTGTAAACCAAATAGTTCCGCATTTTGAGAGGGGATGGAAAGAGTGGTTGAGCATCTGGCTCATAGCTCGTTTCTTCTCTTAAGGAAATGCCTTCAGCTATCTGCCAGAACTTATAAAATGTTCTCTATAGGATATATCTGGCAAATAGAAATTACTCAGCTGTAAATTGGATTTCTTAGCAAGCAGTGTATTCCATAAAACCAGACTGAGCAATTCTTTTAAACCCGTAGGTGAAAGTTAAGGAATGTCTTCTGGTAGTCTCTGCCAAAATATGGATTAAATGCTCTGAAGGTTTTATGCACTCTTCTGATTAAAATGGTTCAGAAAAAAAAGCAGTATGACCTGGAATCAGAATGCTGAAATATATTTACACCTCCTAATAAGAGTACCTTTGTGTTGACTTTACCTACTTTAATAACACCAAAATAAAACTTGAGAGAAACCAGAACTAACAGGTTTCTTCATCCTCAGGTATCTGTATTCCCATTTTGTGGAAAAATGTCTTTTGGAGGGCAGTTTCCAGTGGAAAGGAAGTAGTTTAAAAGCTTCTCCGCACACGTCCACACACACATCACATCTCTATTCAGGGTTTCCATTCAATTTGTAGCCAGTATGGTTGCATGTTACAGAAGAAAAAAATCTCTTATAGAAAAAAGGTTGGAATGAGACTGCTTTCAGCTGTGTTGCACGCAGAAAAAAAACTAGGTTGAAGTAGTAATGGAAGCAGTGTAGGGAGAAAGAGAATTAGAAGCAAATCCTCTTTCTTAACTGGGGAATGTGAAGACACATACCATGCATTGTTTTCACACAAACAGGTGCAGTTAGAAATGTTATCCATGCAAGCTGGACCTCAGCCCTATCTCTGGCCTGAGCAAGGCATCCTTTTAATTGTAACAGTTGACTCCTGGTTCCCCCTGCCCCCCCTTAATATATGAGTTTAAACAAGCTGGCAATAACAGGTGTCCTCTTTAGCTGAAATGCATTCACATTGACAAGTATATTCAGTTGAGTTGACCAACTTGAGTTGAGTCCACCATTTATTTTTTTTTTAAAGTGGGATATTCAACATAGAATAACAACATGTGAACTAGTGGGATATGGAGGTGATAGAAGAAAGATGTCAGCAACTGCAGTCCCAGAATGGAAAGATTTCTCAGTTGCCTTATTTGATCACTTCTGAATGGATTTGTGCTGGTTTTTCTGAATGGGATATTACCCAGAGCACTGTTTCTCAACCTCAGCGAGTTTAAGAAGTGTGGACTTCAACTCCCAGAATTCCCCAGCCAGCAGCGTTGAGAAACGCTGACCCAGAGCATGTGTCTCCCAGATATTTAATGCAAAACGTGTAACACTGTAAGCTGGGATAGTAGAACCATGATCTGGCTTGCAGATTTCAATGTAGAGTGACAAATACCCTTGCCAAAGAGATACACTATTTTCCAAAGATTTTGAGTGCCATAGTAATACATTTGTCTATTTGTTTTAACCCCATCATGGACCTCAAGATTCTTCCCAGAGCTAAGGACTATATTTATCACCCAGAGGCTGTTGCTACAGGACTCCCAGACCTCATTCAATTTAGGCTGTCATATCTTGAAGTTTTGCAGATTTTGACATCCAGCGATCAGGAAGGAGAGAACCGCTCCACTTCTCTATATAACTTTGGCAGAAAGAATGCGGGTGCCATTTTCCCCAGATAAAGTAGAATTGGTGCTCTTAAAAGGGGAAAGTGGCTTAAAAAGGGGGGGGGGTCTTTTTATTGTTAAATCGCCTCATTGTTGTGGTGTTTTTATACTGTTTTTTAATGTTTGTAAGCCACCCAGAGTCACATATTTGAGATGGGCAGCTACATAAATTGAAATAATAAAAATTTTAAAAAGTGGCATAAAGGAAAAATGGAATGTTTCCATTCCCTGTGGATGCAGATTGCTAAAACCAAGGGAAAAACTATGGGGTGTTACAGATAGCCACATTGCAGGGAGTCAGAAAGGTCAAGCCACAACCATGCTCGTCTGCCTCTATGTCAGTGTTGTCCAGGCATGGCTGGCTGGGGAATTCTGGGAGTTGAAGTCCACTCATCTTAAAGTGGCCAAGTTTGGACAACACTGCTTTATGTGATGCGTGTAAAAAGGGGCGGGGCTTTGATTGCAGGGTTGTCACTGCTGCCTTGACTTTCTTGACTCCCTGCAATGTGGCTATTTGTAACACACCATAGTTTCTCCCTTCATTCTAGCAATCAACATCCATAAGAAATAGAAACATTCTATTCCTATTCCTATTCCTATTCCTATTCCTATTCCTATTCCTATTCCTATTCCTATTCCTATTCCTATTCCTATTCCTATTCTGTTCTTCTGTTCTGTTCTGTTCAGTTCCATTCTCCTTCACCCCATATGGACTAAAATCAATTGCAAAACTGGGAGAAGAGAGACAGAGGTGGTTTTAAAAAAAAGGCCAATGAGCAGTGGGAGAGAGATCTTCACTCCTGGCACAATCCCTCAAGCTCCTAAATCCTTCAAGGATTTTGTCATTAAAATGCTTTGGATATTCTGTAATTGGAATTTCTAAGGGGAATTGACTGTAATTGGTTTGTGTCTAAAGGTACTATTTAAATTAAATTGTGAATGCCATAAAAAGAGATTTCCAACATGTATCATACTATGTTTAGTTTAGTTTAGTTTAGTTTAGTTTAGTTTAGTTTAGTTTAGTTTAGTTTAGTTTAGTTTAGTTTCAGGAGTCCATTTCAGAGTCTGCGAACAAATATTAAGTAAGCAACACTGCATATTTTTCTTGTCAATTTCTTTGAAGCTTATATATTATTATGTTTGCAAGGACTGTCAGATTGAACATCAGGGTTCCAGAATCACAGGATTGGGGGGAAAAACAAAACTATGCTTTATTTATTAATTTACATTAGTTTTAGTTAATTGGATATTAATAAGGATATTAATTAGAATTTTGTGGATACTTTAGGATTGATGGAAAACTTGATGTTAGCTCTGGCAGTTGTTTCAATAGCCATGAAGGCTACTGAGTCAATGGCCAGGTGATTTCTCGCAAATCTGGAGATGGGGCTTTAGAGACTAGCATTGCATATTAATTAGCGGTTTGCTTGAAAGATAGCTTATAGAAATAATGGATATTGGCTGTGTTCACACCACTAACCTAAAATATGACATAGCATGATGTGGGGAGTAAGCCTGCAATTGATTTTTTTTTCCTATGTGTTACAGCAGAAATTTATTTGCTTCCTATAATATTGAACACAAATCATAAACATCAGGAATGTACAGGGCCAAAGTGGGAATACTGGTAAATAAAAAAAAGTTATCACTCCCAAATTTTGCAACACCATAGTATGATGTAATGGGTATGTAAAAATAACCTTGAGGAACAGGATGAAGAGCTGCAACCAAGACAATGGTCAGATAAGAGAAATCTTGAGTCCAAAGCAGGAATGTAATCTGAGAAAGCGTCTCAGATTTGACCCTCCCTAATTCTCTTGTAGAAAAAGGCAGGGAGGGGGGAGGCATTTTCAGACTTGTAAGATTCTGTTACTGTAATCCTATAATAAAAGTAGTATTTTTTTATTACTTTTATTCATAACTTTGGTTTCCTAGTGTGGTCTCCCTCAAAGGACTGGCATATGACTAGGTTCAAGTAGAGCACTAGGTCATAGTTTCTTCAGCAAACCATAAATTGGATTTAGCTAAGCCATGATGGGTTTAGTCTGATTTTGGTTTATCAGAATATGTGAACGCATCTGTCAGCCCTTTGAGATAGGCCAGGTGAAGAAACAGACACCATAAGAACTACTAGAACTCTACTTTGTTGTTATAGGGTATAATAGCAGAATTTTGAAAGCCTGACAGAGTTTCTCTCTCCTTTTCTCTTATACCAAAGGGAGTCAGTATGGGTGAGTTTCTTCCTCACCATCTCCTGTTTTTCTGGGATAAGCTGATGTTTTTGTAATGGCTGTCACATACTGTCTCCTTACACCTCGACACTATCCTTTGTCGTTGTAAAAACATAGTTTATGATTTAATGTGATGAGGGAACCAGGTCACTATGGTTTGTTTAACAACTATGGTTAAAACAAAGAATTTCACTTCCAGATTAGTAGCTAAATTTAGGCATATCAGTAACTCATAGACCATGGTTTGCAAATCACAAAAGGCACCAAGCCAAAATAAAACATGCCACATTGTGTCTCGGATGTTCTGTAAGCCAGGCTCCCTCTCTGCATATGTATGTATTTGAAAAATCCCCATGAAATCAAAATGAGACCACAAAACACCACAAGGAAGCCTGTTCGGTTATCACAGGACAGACAGTTGACATTCCTGGATGAAGCTGAATGACTCTGGGGATCATGGTCAGATGGCACCTTGTACAGGGCATTCCAAGATGCAACGTTTTGTCACAAGTCGCATTGGCTTCTTACGATTATGGGTTTTTTGTCTTCTGGGCTGGATTGTCTCTTCTGGGATCAAACAGCTGTCAGTGTTGTTAATGACATTAGATTTTCTCCATTAAAATCTTTCTGTTGTTTTGTTTTGCTTTTTTTTAAAAAAAATGTGGAAATCACTGCCACATCCCCCTTTGGTGAAGCAGTGAAACATTCAACAAAAGATAGCAGCATTTATTACAAAATCACAGACCGGAGCTTCTATTGATGGAATCTCATAATGAGTAATTAAGCTACTTTACAGAAATTGGGGTTGTCAGGCTTACAATTGGGGTATTTCCATTCTCTTGAGGATGCAGTCGGGAAGACATGCTGGTAAGGTGATAAAGGATGGATAGATGGGTTTTTCTAGAAATAGCAGTCTTCTCCTAAAGCACACAGTGCCTCCCTCCACCCCCCAAAACTACTAGCATAAAAATTAGCCTAGAGAAATAACCTTCTCAATGGTATGAAAGGCACTTTCCGAAAATATTCAGAGTGTGTCTCTGGATAAACTTGAGAAATCGTAAGCTGCTTCTCTCTCACCTCCCAACCTCTCACTCTGCTTCCTTTCCTCTCGTGGGAATAACAGTGGCCAAGATTTTTTCAAAGCCAGGAGCTGAAAGTGGAGTGTGATGCAAAATACCTGGCATTCAAATATGGCTCTATCCATCTACCGTTGTGCAGGAAATAGAGTGCAGAAAAATGTGATTTAGAGATGAAGGGTTATCTCCCTCCAGCCCCATCTAATATTTTCTTTTCTTTTATTAATTCATAAGCTGGCTAATCAGAAAGCAATTCAAGGCAAGATACAAACATTTAAAAACACATCATAGAATCAAGCAAAAAAGAAAGCAAAGGACAATGTGCCATGTTAAGGAAATACAAAAAGAGTTAAAATGTCAGCTATCTGATGCAGGGTCACACATTATCATCTCCCAAGCCCTACTGGAGAATCCAGGTTTTGAAAGACAGAAGGTATAGGGATGTGAGCAATTTGGAGGAACCGCTGTTCCAAAGTTGGAGGAAAGGTTCATAGGGTGAAAGATGACCTGATGATCAGCTTTCGAGAATGTTCTTCCATTACCTCATGGCCATTTGAGAGAGGATTCTCAATTAATGGTTTCACTGTTTTTCAGTCTAATTAGATCCTGGGATCTTCCCAGTTGAGGCGTGGATTGTACAAGCCTTAAACATGTTATACAGGATGAAAGGATAGAATTCTGGAACATACTGAAAGAGTGGAGGGAGAAAGGGACATTGTTCTGGACGATCAACGATTGAGAAGGTTCTGTGCATATTGGAAACTAGCACATGAAGGGCAAGGCACCATCAGATCTTTCTAAAAGGTTGCCAATAATTTGTGGGCTTGCCTTGCATTTTGTGGACATAAGGGTTTGTTAAATAGGATACGCTACGAAGCATGTTTAAATTCAGCCTTTTTGGCACCCTCATTTAAATGATTATACAGTTAGCCAAGCTGGCAAGGTTGTCTGGCTGTTGAATTGCCACCAGTTATAAGGCATGGAATGGGTCTTGTGGCTTGGTATCTAACATCAGATGAAGCAATTCCATATGCCACAAGGTGACTTCCATGTATATCACATAGCTTCAGGGTCTACAATAATGTCATTCTACATTCTTTTTCAAAGAAAAATATAGATGACGAAAACAGGATTACTTATTATTGCATGCTTATCTGGGAGTATGTTGTATCTCACTGCATTCAATAAAATTTAGTTATCTTCTGAGTTATTGATAGAATGCGGGTGTAGGACGTCCATAGACACTCATGCCATATATGAGTAATTAAAAGTATATATATATATACAATAAGAAGTAAGTATACGTTTTCCCCATTCTATTCTCCCCAGCTGAAGCCTGAGTACAAGTTGAGGGAAACCACCATCTACCAAAAGATGGGAATAGATTCCTTGCTATGAAATTTGCAAGGAATAAATCGTTGTCTCAGTATTCCTGCTGATTTTATCAATTCTGTTCCCCAGCGAGTTCCAATTAGTTGAAGATTATTCTGAATTCTTTGCTCTTTATCCTTGTACAGCTTGTTTACTTATTAAAAACATAGCAATTTTCATAGACCTTTCTAAATTTGTGAGTCAATAAAGACAGCAAAGCTCGTTCCTCCCTCTCTGCCACTCAATATTCATTTTTTTGTTAATCAGATTTTGTTTTATGCTTCTGTTCCGTAACAGCCATGACAACATCAAATTAAATTCAAGTAATTGGTTAAATACAATAAATTTACCAGGAAGTCATTTGTTTGAAATAAATGCTTCAGAGAGATTTTAAATCCCATTAAATAGAATTAGGCAACATGAAATTATGCTCCCATTTTAAATAAATAAAACACTGGCTCTCTTTTTAACATGTAAAGTATCTTTCTGTAATTTTAAAGCAAATCTTTCTCCTGTTTTTCACTTGTTATTGAATCTGGAACATGTTATATCTAACAGCTTTCAAAGTAATCTGAAATGGTTAGAAAGGAAATCCGCAGATCCATCAATCCATCCAAGGTTAATCCAGGCAGGTCTGAAGACTCAGGCATATCAATCTCCAGTGATAGCAATATGTACATGGCTACAGTAGAAATATAATTCCCAAATCGCAAGAAGTTATACTTCTACTTTATATATTATTTAGAATTGTTTTTATGCCACTTGATTTGCCTGACTTTAAGCAGCCCACAAGCAACAACATACAACTATGTAACAATAATCAACCTAATCAACAAATTAATAATCAACCTAATTATTGAAAATTATCAATACATAACAAAAAAACAGTAGTATTGGTGATTATAATGTTATAATACACTATTCTCTATTTCGACTTGCTGGGAAAGAATACCAAGCACAGATGGGACTTGTCGTTCCAGACACAATAGCTGTTGATTGTGAAAGAAATTGATTGATTGATTGATTGATTGATTTTATCAAATTTATAGCATCTCCCAACTCAATCAACTCTGGGCAGCTTACAGTAAAATATAAAACCCAGTAAGGTGGCATGACCTGATGAAACTGAGATAAACCCAACAACAATGTCTGATAATACAAAACAACCAAAGAAAACCACTCCTCATCTCAGGGCATGGGGAAAGAACCAGATCTTCAGGACTTTTAATTCACTAAATACAAAAAACAAAGGATTTGCTTTGAAGAATGTCAGGGTAAGGGCAGTGTGACCTCTTAGGGAGATACCATTCCATTAGGCAAGTACCACAACAGAGAAGGGACCCTTTCTGGGACCCCTTGGATGACATTGGTTCAAGGATGGGGCCCAGAACATACCCAGATCTTACTGGAGGGGCAGAAACAATAGGAGAAAGGTGGTCCCTCTCATAATCAGAGCCTATGCTATGAAGAGCTTTATAGGTCACAACAAGCACTTTGAATTGCACCCAGAAACTCACAGTAACCAGTGGAGCTTCGGTAGTAGAGGTATCAAATAGGCATACTGAGGCACACTCATAACTGGAGCAATTGCAGCTTCTGAATGGTCCTCAGGGAGAGCCCATGTAGAGTGCATTGTGGCGAGTTGATTGAGGCATGAGGGCATGAGAAGGAAATCCCAGTCCAAGTAAGGGCACAATTGGCGTAACAAATGTATATATGCGAAGGCCCTTTTGGCCACAGCTGCTATTTGCTCCTTAGGCTGGAGGTAAGGATCCAGCAGGACTCCCAAATTGTGCACCATTCCATCTGGGGAAGTGCAACTCCATCTAGAACTCAAGACGGACAGTCCCTGATAACCAAGAGAACTAGTCACCCCATCTTGTCACGATTGAACTTAAGCCTTTTCTTCCCATTCCAGATCTTTTCCCACCTCAAACACTGTCCACTTCAGGGCAGCATATTTCAATAAACATTCAGAGAAACTGGAATAGATGTCAAGAAGCAGAATGACAATGAGATCAGGAGAGTGAAAACCAATTGTTACAAGGTGAGACTGAGGAAATATAGGTATATTTAACTGTGAGAAATGGCCTCTGAGGGGAGATATGATAGACTTTTTAAGTACCTGCAAGGATGTCACATAGAAGAAGGTCAAGGACTGTTCTTCATCAGTCCTGGAAGAATGAATTTGACTATAGGAAGGTGGATTCTGGATGAATGCTAGGAGCAAAAAATTATAATGGTAAGAACAGTTCAGCATAGAACCAAAGACTTAGGATAGCAATTATCAGCCAAGAAACCAGTTGCTCTTGATCTGTTGAGAATGGTTTAATTGGATTGCTGCATTGGACATGAGGTTGGACCTGAGAGTCTCAGTGCACCCTTTTCAATTGTATGATTTTATGATGGGTTAATTTTGTTATTAAAACTACTACATAATCTCTACTAGATGAGGTGCTCATTTAGGCACCCTCCACAGATATTTGAGGCATTTGGAGTGTGGTAGACCTATGCTCACCTCCATGCTAAATACCTAACTTAGATACAAATATTGGGTACCACATGTGGGAACATTACTAACATAATTTCTATGTGCATAGCAGAAGATGTATTTTACCATAATAATGGGTGGTGGTGGTGGTTGTTCCATATTCTTTTGGACCTGGATTAGCTGATAATATGTAGAAAAAAGAGTGCAATATAATCATAATGATTCAAAGGAGATCATTAAATCACAATGCAATCAGCAGTGAAAGGAAGTGATGCAATAGCGGAAACTCAGCTAAAACATGTGCATGAAAATAGCTGTCTTCTGATTCATGTGGGAAAGACAGAGAGAGGGAACCTGCTGAGTTTTGACTCAAAAACATTTTAAAAGCACCACCAACACACTTCAGTCTCCATTGTTCATCTAGCAGATGTCCCAAGATGGCTCTCAGCACCTCTGTTTTTTCTTCCTGGTATTGGATCAGCTGCTTATGGGAGCAAGCAGTTTCGCAGATAACTTGTCTAAGTGGAGGAGGAGGAGGAAGAGGAGGAGGAGGAGGAGGAGGAGGAGGAGGAGGAGGAGATGAACAGCAGCACTCTAAAGTATGTCTAGAAGCCAGGGAAGATGATGTAAGTCTGGTGTGATACACTCCAACCTTCAATAGTCAGATAATCTTTGCATGGCCTGATTTCCCTCTGCTACCATTTACACTCACTCAGTCCTTTTTTTGGCTACAGATTGATGTAGATGATACATACTGGCTCCAGTTGGATTTATTACATTGCAGGTGGTCCTGAAGAGGCCTTGGCTACCTCATTCCTAAGAAGTAGCCATTTTTCTGTTGACAATGCTAAGGAGGATAGAATAGCATCCCCACTCATTGGGCAATTTATATAATCATTTAGTTGCCAATTTGTTTCCCATAGTGGAAGATGCCTGGATGCCCTTCCACTCTACATTACATTAGGAATTATGTGTGCAGACTCAATTCTATAAAAACAGCAGAGAACAATCTTCATTTTATGTACTATAAATGCTTGATTAACATGTTATCTGAAATGCAGAAGGGACCTGAAAGGTCACCAGTCTAACCCCCTTCAGGACCAGTTCTGTCCCCCCAAATCATCCTTCCAGCAACTCTGTATAGCAGGCTGCTCTTCTCATTTTGCTCATATTTCAGACAAAGTAGCTGAAACTGTTGGAGAAGAGCTTGCCTTAAGTTTCTCAGCCAACTCCTGACTGAATTGAAATAACTGCAATAAAACAGTTTGTGCTCTTAACCGAGAGACCCCCACACAACTTTTGGCAAGATAAGGCATTCCTTCCAAACCCTTTGCTCCCTCAAAAGTCTGAATTGCAATAAAAGTAGCTGTGTATTCAAAGAGAAGCCATCCACCAGTCCCACATGGCACAGATTCCTTCTGTGTCAGTCTGTAAGAACTGTTCTGCTCGCTGTTCTATGGATTTTTCATTTGCTTCCAAATAGACCAGCCCGCCTGCCTGCAAAAACGAATAAGCAAAGATGGATTGACTCAAACTTCGGAGGCATGATTTTGAGCAATTACCTTGAAGAGGGAGAAAGGAAGGGACATAGTATTTTTCTTTCTTTCTTTTTTTCTTTCTTCCCCCCCTGAACTAAATAGATCTGTCAGGAAGAGCCAGCTGCAGGATGCCATTGCTAGAATACGAGCATGTGCTGCTAAACTGGACCCAGCCAATTAAACATCAAAATGTTGGCTGCATTCAGTTCACAGGAAGACTTATATAAGTTCATTTTCATAGCGTGTGTGTCTGCATCTTTACACTTTAACTGACAGATTCCCACAGTGAATAGACTGGGGAGTTATCAATTATATGGTTAGCTGTACACTTGCAATTCTATGCTCTATAGCTTTCTGACAGAAGCAGGCAAAACCAATAGAAGGAGTTTAATTCCCTGCTTCAGCAAGACTGTTAATATTTTAAAGAGCCCAGGATTTGTGTGTGTGTGTGTGTGTGTGTGTGTGTGTGTGTGTTTCCCCTTCCACCCTTTTAGGTCTGAAAAGATGATCATTTTTAAAGCCCAGCTGCTACAATTTCTTTTGCAAGTGCTGAAAAGGAATAACACGTATGCCCACAGCTCCTCTGTTTTTCATGTACTTCCCCAAGGTGTGGCACATGATGTTACAGAGAGGCATGCATCCTGTTCAGGCATCGTGCACCTGAGGAACTGTTTGGCCACAATGTGGCTGTGAGTCCATATCTGTAACCCCTGCATGGAACTGTGCATTACCTGATTGGGTAATCTTCTACAACAACAGGCATGGTAAATCCATGGAGAACCCATGCACAATTCAGAATCCTGCCTTCCAATGGTTTAAAACTGTGCTGGAAGCCTCTATAGATATCAAGGTCCTTCCACGTTACCAAATCCTTCTCACCATGTGAGAGATGGGAGAAGTTTCACAATCTTCAGAGATTCCATATTGGGATATTGAGTGGGTTATGTATTTGTTTGGCAGCAGTGTTTGTACACGGGCACTTCCACATGGACTTATGGCAGTTTACCAAAGCAGCATAAAAGTAAGCGAACAATAGGCTCCTCATCCATTAAAAGTCCTGCAGACCAGCTCAGTTTTAACTGCCCTCCAAAAGGCTATCAGGGAGGGGAGCATTAGGATCACTAGGTAAAAGTTTCCATGAGGCTGGAGCATTCCCAGAGAAATATTGTCTGCCCCCTCCCCATATTTCACATAGGGGCACTACCACTTGGGACAAATGAATGAGATGGGTCAGTGTTGTCTAAAACAGGTTGCCCTGCAGTGTAGAAAGTTAGGAAGATGACCTTGATAGAAATGTGCAGACTGCATTACCAAAGCAACAAGAGGTAAGTCCACAACAAACAGATAGTGTCCAGAATTGGTTCAGACACCTCCCTAATTCACTGAACCATAAGAAGAAGGAGGAGGAGCAAGACAACCAGTCCTGCAAGATTGAGTTATTATAGCCAGTCTCTTTTTTTATATAAATGTTATTGCTTTTTAATTAATAACAAAAAAGAAAAACAAAACACAGAAATAATAATACACTGTCAAGAAGAAGGAAAAAAACATTAAAAAGTGCTATTACAAAAAAGTAACAAAAATACAACAAAATTTAAAAAAACTTAGCATAGTATGCCATTATAACAGCAAATAGTTACAAATCTATATATATTTATCTAATGCGAATATTGTTCAGATACATATATATTTCCAATACATTTATGTGACTATTTTTTTTTAACCTACTGTATTTTGTATCAATGAGTCCCATATTTCATTATACTTGTCCCTACAAAGTCTACGTCTATAGGCAATCCGCTCATAAATGGCAAGTGCAACCAGGTCTCTGATCCATTGAGTGAATGGGGCCACACATTTATCTCTCCAGTGCTGCAATGTCAGTCTTTTGGCCATGGAGAATCCATTTACGGTGTCCAGTTGTCAAATTCCATGTACTAGGTATATAGTTCAAAAAGAATATTATCCTCTGAAAATTGGTTGCACAGTCACATTTATATAGTCCTCTGCTTTCTCCCAAAACTTGGTAAATATAGGACATTGTAAAAAACATATGCTTTACAGAGGCATTGTCCTTATTACATCTCCAACAAAATGCTGCTTTTGACAATCCTTTTCTATACAAACCTCATGGAGTCCAGTAAATTCTAAATATTATCTTTTGTTGTGTAAGTCGTAGTTTAAGGTCCATTGACACTCTTTCTATAGAATTCAAGACACTCTCCCATGGTCTAGGCAATATAGAAACCTCTAATTCTTTATTCCACTCATTCTTTAACATCTGCATATCAAATTGATTTATTGATAACCAATATCTATAAGAGTTATTACAGCCAATCTCAATAAAAATAGTTTTAACCTTCTGGTGGAGTTGATTTTCTGGTCTGCTCTATCTAGCGGTGCTGAAATACAGATACCTAGGCACCAAATCATGATGAGTTTATAGGTGAAAACCAACACTATGAATTGTACTTGGAAGCCTATTGGAAACCAATGCAACACTCACAGTACTGGTATATGTAACAATTGTAGCTTTCATCTTCCAGCAGGCAGTTGGCTGTATTCTGCACCAACTGCAGCTTCCGGGTTGTCTTTGAAGGCATTGCTGTAATTGATTGGAGACCTGATGAGGGCCAAGATATGGTGTTCCAGGAAAGGGTCCAATTTTCCAGGAAAGAGCAAAGGACTTCTCAGTCATGGCCTCTACTGCCCATTTAGCAGAAGCGATAAGTTTAGAAGGACCCCATAAGTCATGGATTCCTCTTTTAGGTGGAGTGCTTCACTAACACAAGCAAACTGCCCACTGGTTTCTGGACAAAGAGGGCTTCCTTCTGTACAGTCTCAGTTTGTTTCTTCCTATCCAAATTCTAATAGCCTCCAGACTAGAGACAGGAGTTCTATTGCAACCCTGGCTTGCCTCTGCTATGGTAATGATGATACACTTTGAATGAATGGATGATTCCCTCGGGGTTTCAGGTAGTTGTTAAATAACAGAGACTGATGGACCCTGCAACATTCCAGAGGTGAGGAGCCACCTGGATGACCTCATTACTACCTTCTGGCCACTCAGGAAAAAGCAGAACCACTGCAAAATAGAGGCCGCAATTCCCAGACCTCACTGGCAGTCCAGAAGGATGGCATGGCCAATGGTATTGAAAGCTGCTGAGACAACTGAAAGGACAAAGGGTAATGTACTCTTGCCATCCAGTTCCCAACACAGTCATCAACCAGATCATCCATCCTCTGCCCAGATTTGAATCCTGACTGAAAAGGATGGAGGTAATTTGCTTCCTGTAGGCCAGTCTGTGACAGCCAGTTTAGTATAGTGGTTAAAGGTACTAGGCTGGAAACAGGGAGACTGTGAGTTCTAGTCCTGCCTTAGGCACAAAGCCAACTGGGTGACTTTGGGCCAGTCACTCTCTCTCAGCCCTAGGAAGAAGGCGGCAATAGGGAACCACTTCCAAAAATCTTGCCGTGAAATTTTCAGGAACTTGTCCAGACTGTCACCAGGACTCAAGACTGAACCAAAGGCATGCACCCCCATACACACAAATCCAGCACTCCCTCTACAGTCTTCCCAGTTGAAGACCAGGTGCCAAACTCTTTTGCAATGAGGTGAACTGATTTTTCCCCTCCAAGCACAGTGCTTACAGAGTTCTCTTTAGCAAGATTTATTGAGATGAAAGGGGTAGACTTTTAAAAAATCTGGAGAGTTAAAAAAAGAAAGCGACCCTTGTATCCTTGTAGTCAGTCTAGATAGATCCATGAGGCTTTATGTTGCACTGCTGTGCCTTCCACTTGTTCACCCCAAGGTGCTTTACTTAATTCATCATGCTTGTCAGTGAGAAGGTGTTGACGTGCATCATCCTACATTGTATTACTGAATTCCTGGTCACCAGCTGCTAATCCCTCTCCAGGACATTGTTATTGGAGGCATTGGTGTGCACAAGTGATCCCAAAAGAGGGACATATTTTACAGTCTTTCCATAAAGACACTTAAGGGTGGTCTCTGACACTGTCTGAGGGTGGCTGAAGCTTTTGAAAACTGTCATTGGCTGTAAGCAAAGTGAGAACAAGAGTAGGTTTGCAGCACGGCACCTCTTTCTATCTATAATGAACCCTTTCCTAATAAATAACAAAAACTGGGAAGAGGATATAACTCTCCCACTTGCTTATTTTTTGACACTTCATGCCCCACAGATAATAAGAACGGATTTACAATGAGACCATGCAAAATCCATTGTATATATTTGATTCCGCCAGGTTTGTTCCCCTCAGCAAGAAAGAAGCTCAGCTTCTGAAAATTGCTCTCTAAACACCTTACTTGTCCAACTGTGAGATAGTTCATAGCTATGTTGGTTGGTTCCCCCGCCCCTCGCCACAACCCTACCCTCACTTTCCACCGCTACCCCCTCCCTGGCTTGTAATTTTGTCATATAAATGCAAACTTTCCTATGCCTTTTGGATTTGGGGGCCGGGGGGGGGGGGGAAGCAAAGTCACATTTTGCAGTGAGAGAAAGTGCCACACGTTGAAAAGGACCCATTTTACCCTAACATTATGTTTGATAATTTCCCCAAGATACCGGAGCAAACTCACGGCAATGAGCAGAAGCAGACAAAAGAGGAAATCGGTTTGTTTGCAGGAAAAATGTGTGCGGGGAAAGGGGAGGGGTAAGGATACCAAAACTTTGACCGTTTCAGAGACGGTGGGGGAATGGAGAAAAAGAAGGCCCTGAAAATTGCTTTTTATAATTAAAAAAAAGGGGGGGGAAGAATCTCAGATTTTTGTATCTTGAATATTTACAATAAAACCTTCAAGTGCTTGTCAAGGGGGGTGATGTGTCATTAGCCAGAGCTGCTGCACTGCTTCTCCTCTTGGACATGACAGTGCAGGAGGATAAGGGAAGAGTAATTATAGCTCAGCGGGGCTGCCACGTGTGATAAATGAGTAATCAGCCCACTGAAGTCCCTGTCCTCAAAGGAGGGCTATTACGGCCTTATCAGCTGCAAACCTGGGTGTAGGGCGGCCTCAAACCAAGGCCCAGGCCCAGCGTGGACAGCTCATTTTCAGCCAGAACTTGCCTGTTCTTTGTGCTTGCATAATTGTCTCTTTGTGCTCATGCCACAGGGATTGGGGGTAGGTGGGGGGTGGAGGAGGATAGCTGCAGTTTTTACCAGTGCCTCGAACTAGCATTTAACCTCTTTATACCCCAGAGCTTATTTGCAGGAGCCTGTGTGCACACTATGTGTGGGTATATTTTGTTAATGCACGTCATACAGGGTTTGCAAAATGCAACATTTCCTGGATATTTTACTTCAGTTTGCTTCGTTCCTCCTCCTCCTCCCATTGCTCCAAGATGCTCAGGTTGCCCTTCATCTTCCCCTCCCATTTCGCTCCTACACAACTCTGCAAAGTTGTGAAGTGGAGTGCAAACATGATTGGCCCAGGAGAGACAGTATGGATGCCATGCTTCCCTAGGAGCATTAAGACGAGCCAGCTTTAAGTTGCAGAGGAACAGAGAATGACTCAACTGCTTCCCCAGTTTGTCCCTGCTGCTAAAAAAAAATGAGGAATAGCAGCAGGATAAAATATACTTTCCAAGGCATTCATCTTGGAAGATATTCTGCTTAAAGGGGCCTTAGATTTGAAGCAAATGTTGTACCCTGACTAAAACTATCCCCTTTCTCTGGCTCCTGAATTCACCCCCAGATTTCCAATAGCAGAGGCAAGAATGTTTCCTTATAGAAATGCAAAGCTGGAACAACATCAGACCCTTGCTCTGCACCCTTTGAATGCTCAGTGAAGAGCTCTTCTGTTGTTCCTCATGTCCTAAACTTAGACTTCCAGGACAGATTATTATTATTATTATTATGGTTGGTCGCACAGTCAGCCAGATATTTAGACTGGATTTGGCATTTTGTCCACCTATCGAGTCCTTCCCAAGGACCTTAGATAGGCAGATGATGTTCTCTGATGGTGTTAAAGGCATTGTTGCAGGATGTCAGCTGTTCCAAATAAAGCTGCCTTTTGCAATTGATTGATGGTGATTTTGTCAATGTTGATGGTCTTCAAGTGATGCTCCAGATGTTTTGGGATCGCACCCAGGGTGCCTATTGGTACTACAAAGCTTGAAGGATGCCCAGGTATTTGTAGTGATCTTCTTCATCCAGACTCTTGGTGTTATTTCTACTGGCATCTTGATTTCCCATCAACAGGGGGAAAATAGTCCAGTCCAAACTCCATTGCAATATCTTGGCTGTGTATTTGGATTATTATAACTATTGTTGGTCGCACAGTCAGCCAGATGTTTAGACTGGATTTGGCATTTTTATCCACTTATCAAGTCCTTCCCGAGGACCTGGGATAGGCAGATGTTGTTTGATAGTGTTAAAGGTATTGTTGCAGGATGTCAGCTGCTCCAAGTAAAGCTCCCTTTTGCCATTGACTGCTGGTGATTTTGTCAGTGCTGATGGTCTTCAGGTGGTGCTCCAGATGTTTTGGGAATATTTGCAATTTTCCAGATGCCTTTCTTTTTACTCTGCAAAAGAGGCATCTGTTTAACTCACTCTATTTTCAAGGTGCTTGAGAATTTATTTCAAATGTTCTTGGTGGTGTAAAACTTTTGGCAGGATAATGATGCCAAATCATCATTTGGCAGGATAATGGCAGGATAATGATGAAGATCTTACCTAGTCGGGTCATGAAACATCTGCAAGAAAACAACCAAGCCCAGAGAACCCCAAGGACTCTACAATACAAAAAAAGGTGCAGTACAGACAAGGCTTATCCCCAGAACAAGAAGGAAAGTAATGGTTTTCAACTGCTTATATATAAGAATCCCATTGGAAAGCCAAAGAACTTGTTTGAATTCTGTGATCGCTTGATCTTTTTCTTGATAAGACAGAACTCAGAGCAACCAGTTCCTTCAATGTTCATTTCCAGTCCTCATTATGGTTAGATAGCTCTAACACACACTTTCTAAAATATGTCTCTCCTCCCCCCACCCCACACACACACTTCATCCTATATAACCTGTGTATGCCACTTTAAAAGTACATGGAGAAAAGAGAGTGTTTTCCAGTGATAATTGTGGGGGAACAGAAAAGGCAAAGTCTCTTCTGGAACTTGACTAACTCAAAGTCACAAACAACTTTCCTTGCTCTATTACCCCACAAGTCTGCCATTTGTTCCACTTGACATTTCGCTTTTGTTTATACGTGTGTGTGTATAATATATTGTAATTTATCACACAAGTGATTTATTACAACCTTAGAGCATAAAGGGAGCAAACCTTAGTTAAAAATAAACCCAACGGCTACAGTAATCTCTGAGGGTATAAAAAAATAACGCTCGGCAACTTATTTTCTTTGTCTGTGTATAATGGATATTGTCTAATAGCATAAAAGGGAGCCCGCTAAAGTTGACTCATACATGTTCATTACGGATACCCACAATCCATATTTTTAGAGTCAAACTGCAATTAATAGATACAGGTTGGTTCATTATGTACTGCTTTTACCTGAAAGGAAGAATAATATACTTTTGAAATGGAAGATATCCTGAATTTATGGTAAAGGAAACAGCTGATTTGTTTTCTGTATGATCTTGGCAAGGAAGGAGTGGGAAAGAGTCATCTTAAAATCAAGATCATCTTCCTTCCAGATCCTATCATAGATTTTAATCAATTCAATTGAATTCCAATTAAATCACAATCCATACTCATCAAGAGTTTGCCAATTGTTTTTGCTTTCAGTCATTCATCCATTGCAGCATTCTACTCATTGCTTTTCCTCTTTTCTTTTCTTCTTTGTCTATTTCACTGTTTCTCAACCTCAGCAACTTTAAGACGTGTGGACTTCAACTCCCAGAATTCCCCAGCCAGCATATGTTCTACTAAAAAAGCCAATGAGTGTTGCTTGTCTTAAACTATAAATGTAACTGTAATCATAACTAAGTCGTGTTGAGTGTTTTAGACTGAGGATTAGAGTCTATTTTAGCTGTTTGCTTGGAACTCACCTGTTAATTTGGAAGTGTGCAATTTTTTTCAGGCTAACAGCCCTAAGCAAACTTTTGAATAAAATAAGAGAGGCTGTGCCCCCCACCCCCACCCTCAAAAAGTATGCAGGATAAGTCCAAAAAAATGCATTTGATTTTATGCCATTTAAATTTAAATTTCAATAAAGTGAAATGAATTAAGAATACTTGATATTGCATCACCCATATATTTAATAAAATATTATAAGCTATAATTTGGCTGTAGGTTCCTGAGAGCTTCTCTGAATGCATCTGAGGCTTTTGGGAGCACTTATACTTCTGAATAAACGTTCATGATATTGCCATCAGTATAGGTGTTCTGGCCAACATCTGAATGCTTGCAAGCAAGGACAAGGTAGTTTTATGAGCCAATATGCCCTTGTGTCTGTTGACTGCTCCAAGAAAATGCAGGGGAGGGAAAGATGGGGATGGTTTCGGCAATAATCTTTATAGTTCTGCATGTTTACATGGTGACTGGTAGTTCTTTAGCAGAGAATCTGCACCTGCCTGGAATTCAGTAATGAATTTCCTAAAAGATAAAAAAAAAACCTTCAACAGGGATAAAAGAGGCGTGGAAGATGGCCCATTGTCTCACAAGCCAGGGAACAGTTCTAATGGAAAGAGAGATCTTACTCCCCTGTAAATACAAATGCTACTTTCTCAAACCTGCAGCACCCTAATGCCACATCAACACGCCCTCATGGCAATTCAGCAGTCAAGAAAAAAAGTTAGTTCTCAAAATCTAAACTAGTCAAGACTGAAGTTTTTCTTCTGGGTCTCCTAGACTGTTTTCTCTGTCTGTGTGTGCATGTGTGTGTGTGTGCGCGTGCACTCATGGTATGTTCGATCGCATGTGTTTTTTAAGTACAAACACACATTTCTTTACACTACGATGGATCTCCTTTTCACTTGTAATGGTGCCTCTTTTCCATTTGCATTTAAAAGACAGTAAATTGCAGGGTTCATAAACATTTTTATAGTGATTTATTAAAGACTAGAATGTCACTCCTGCTCTTCACACTTAAGCAGCCCTGAGAATCAGCTGCAGAGCCCGGCACAATCTTGCTTGGCCTATAAATATATAAGAACAAGCTCCTTTTGAAAGGTATTTGTGTGTGTGCCAGTGAGAGAACATACGGGGGTGGGTGAGATGCTAGAAGGACAGAGAATGAACTGTTTAAACAACATTTGTGGCACAATTTTTCATCTTTCTGCTTATTAGATGACCCATTTTTATTCAGCCTCCAAGTAATAACTAGGTTTCCGTAATTTACAAAGCACTTGAGTTTGCAAATTAGAAATTTTCAAAGACAACTTTCCCATGATGTCACTGAATAAACGCTTCTTTATTTGCACCCACCTCCCTTCACACACACACACACACACACACACACACAGTGTGACTGAAGAATCTATCACAACCAGAGGAGGGGGAGGGAGGGAGAGAAAAAGAAAGAGAGAGAGAGAGAAAGAGAGAGAGAGAGAGAGAGATAAAGAAAGAAAGAAAGAAAGAAAGAAAGAAAGAAAGAAAGAAAGAAAGAAAGAAAGAAAGTGAGTGAGAGAGAGAAAGAGAGAGAGAGAGAGAGAGAAAGAAAGAAGGAAAAAAAGAAAGAAAGAAAGAAAGAAAGAAAGAAAGAAAGAAAGAAAGAAAGAAAGAAAGAAAGAAAGAAAGAAAGATTATACTCCACAACAGTTGAGGGGCTTTGTTGGATTCAAAAATCAGTCAGCCAAGCACACACATTCTTCCCTCCCCTGAAGTTTAGTCCTTAGTCTTAAGGTCACTGTTGAAAAACAAAAAGAAGAAGTTGCCTTTGGAGCTCTGTTCATCTTCTTTGCTGGCAGTAAAGTCACCCAAGAAGGGAAACCCAGCCGAGAGCTGTTGTTCAGAATGGGCACTATGATCTTTCTTGGATCCCAGTGGACTTTCACTGGAGGGAATTATAAAGGGCTTTGAACAAACCACACTGAAAGGAAACACACGCACATACACACAGACCCTCAGACACAACACGGCCCCTCTTCACTTGCCCTTCCAGTGACCAAGCGGGAGTATTTCTTTCCACTTTTTCGCATTACAGTAATGGCTTTGAGGCTCTTGAAAAGAGCGCTAGCGGTCCGACAAATGGTGCATGACCAACCCAAGACCTGGTCTTTTGTTACAACAGCTCCGTTCCAAAGGAAGTTCTTCCCTGCCTGCTTTTCCTTGCCATTAACTGCAATGAAATGAGTTTTCCCCCCTTTTTGATTCCAGCCCCCCCCCCCATTACAGCCTGACCTGTTTGCACTTATGCACGGATTATTTCATGAAGACATTTTTCCACCCACCCACCTTCCTGCTCCGCCAGGCCTAAGATCTCCTGTCTGCAAGGTTATCTATTCAGAAAACAGAGCCTCTTCAGCGCAGTCTCTTTCTCTTTTTTCCTCTCTTGGAAGGGGAGGGGGGAAAATCTGATCTCACAGATAATAACAAGGCTGTTCACTTTACATTCCTCTGATAAGCAGCTGCACACTGGAGTCATAATTTTTGATGTCTATTGTCACTGAACCTACAGTCTCTTGATTTTATATATATTTTTAGAACGTATTTAAAATACAACTGCTAAGAAATGCTACTCCTTTTTTAACCTTAGAAGCAATAGCATGCGACACCACAGTTTGTTAGAAGATCAAAGGAGAACAAAATGATGATGATGAAAAAGAAGATGATTACACCTAAGAATTATTGCACTGTTTGCAAATATTGGCGTTGGTAGCATGCAATGGGAGTTTCAGGGCCTGAACTTATTGCATGCATTAACGTTTGATTAACTTTAATCAAAGAGCTAACTTGAGTTTGATGCGTAACTATTTTTGTTCATCATAAACAACTGCATCAAGGCAGACAGAACCATAACGCTTGAATGCAGGCAGATGATTCAGCACTGCGAAGTAGAAGCTGTTTCCTCACATGTCGGATGAGCTGCACGTGAAGAAATTACTCATTTTCATTGTTGTTTCACTAGTACCCAATCTCCACAAGTTACTGGCTAGGTTCTTCAAAACGAGCCATCCAGAGTCAACCTGCAATCTAATGCTTAAATGAATATAAAAAGACCTCTTGCAAGGGGTTTACAATTACTGATACCCCAGGTATTGACATACATACATGCAAACCTGTTCATCGCTTTATTGGGAAGACAAGGTACATCAGAAAGCTTAGAGTAGCAGAGTCACAGGAAACTCCCTTTCACCTGGAATGGGACTTCCTGTCAAAAGATCCCATTCCCTGTAGGAATAACAGAGATATACAATGATACCTCAGGATACAAACGCCTCTACTAACGAACATTTCGGGTTACGACCAGCTTCGGCAGGAAAAATTTACCTCGGGTTACGAACTCGCCTCTACTTACGAACCGGATCCGTGGCCATTTTCCCTGCTGCCACACGGTCGCGGCTTCCTGTGGGCGAGGTCGCGGTAGCAAGGAGACGTTCGGTGAGGCTTGTGGTGTGTTTTGTGGTGTTTTGCAAAGGTTTTTGGTGTGCGTGTTAGCATGGCTCCAAAGAAAATGCAGAGCAGGCTTGGCGGGAGTAAGGCTCTGAAGAGAAAATTGCCTCGGGTTGCGACCAACTCGGGATACGTCCAGAGTCACGGAACGGATTAAGTTCGTATCCCGAGGTACCACTGTACAATGCACAGAATACCCACAAAATACATAGAGATGAGGATAAGCAGTGGCATTACACTAATTTTTTGTCTCCTCTAGGTTTCCCTATTACTGTTGATGCTTTTGAAGCATTGATTTTAAAACAATAGCAAACTGTTCAACTTTTTTGTGGAGGAAGAAGAAGAGGAGGAGAACAAGATATTTAGTCTTGAAATTAGTCCATACCGTGGGCATCTGCAGGAAGAGTCAACATCTGAAAGTGACAGGTGCAACATCACAATTGAAGACTCGCCCCCTTTGCACATCTGTTCAACATTGACTCATGAACAAAAGAGGTGGGGCTTCAATCATAATGCCATACCCACCATCTTGCAGATTTTGACACCTACCCCCATGGATGCCACCAGCCTACACCACTTCTAAGTATTGATGGATTCCAACAACTCCCTAGTTGTAACCAGCATACCAGTAGTTAGGGAGAGAAGACAGAGGAAAGATGACATTCTCTTTTTTCTTCCAATGAACTTGAACTTCAAATTCAAGATTCTGCCATTTGATTCTTGCAGTACAATCATACTGATTTCCAGTTATTTCCACCCTGGTCAAAGGTTTCAACATCCTACAGGTAGTCCTTGCTTAACAACTGTTCATTTTACGACAGTTCGAAGTTATGATGGCCTCAGAAAAAGTGATTTACAACCTGTACTTGCACTTATGGCTGTCACTAACTGTTGCACCACCCCTTGCAGTCACATGATCGTGATTTGCAACCTTTTTTACTATGGTCGTTAAGCAAGTCACATGGTCATTAAGTGAATTGTGTGGTTGTTAAGCGAATTCTGGCAAAAAACGTCCATTGGGGAAGCTGGATTCGCTTAATGACCATGTGATTTGCTTAACAACTGTCGTAAAAATGGTTGTAAAATTGGGTCCAGTTACGTGGTGACTTGCTTAATGACAGCCCCGCTTAACGACCAATTTTATGGTCCCTATTTTGGTAGTTAAGTGAGGACTACCTGTACTATAAAGACATATGTGGATCTGATTGGGATAAATAACAACAACAATAATAATAATGTTTTTATAATAACTATAAGAGTTATTGGACTGGACTGTCTCTTCGCTGTTCTTGGGCTGGGCCTGACAATTGTATATGCATCTTCAAAATCTTCTGAATTAATATATGTATTCGAGTCCAAATTTTTTTAGCTTTTTTACATGACCACTAAAGATGATAAAAAGTCCCTTCTTCTTCACATTTCTAACATATATTTGAAGTCTCTTTGTACATTTTTGACAATCTTTCTGGTGAGAGATACCACTGATACATCATTTTATAAAAATTCTCTTTAAGATTATAACATAATATAAATTTCAACCCTTTTATCCACATATTTTCCCATGGTTCCATTTGTATATTATATCTAAAAATTTTAGCCCATTTTATCATACAATCTTTAACTTGTTCATCTTCTGTTTTAAATCTCAACAAACATTTTAGCAATAAGATGTTCATCTTTAGTACATAACTGAATTTCAAGTACAGTTTTATCACATTCAAAACCATATGTCCTTTTATCTTCTTTAAATTTTTCTAATAACCATACATGTGAAAACCATTGACACATATATCCTTCTGATATCAAGTCTTCTCTTGGTTTTATTTTAAATTCTCCTTGATAAAAATCTAGAAAGTCACCATAAGTTAGACATTTCTGCTTAGTTACCATTTCTCTTCTATAATATGCTTCCTGTGGTGATAGCCATAAATGTATTTTGGACAAAATCTAGATTTATATCTATTCCAAATTCTCAAAATGGCACGTCTAATAAAATGATTTTTGAAATCTACATTAACCTTAACTTTGCCATACCATAGATAGCCATGCCACCCAAATCTCAAATCATGTCCTTCAAAGTCCAATAGCCTTCTGTTTCTCAGCGTCACCCACTCATTCATCCAGACTAAATAGCAAGCTGCAAAATATAATTTCAAATCACGTAAAGCTAAACCTCCTCTTTCTTTGGCATCTTGCAACACCTTCTATTTTGCCTTGGCACACAAATTTAGATATATCTTTCTGCCATTGTTTAAATGGTAAATCAGTAGTCAAAACTGGTATTGTCTGAAACAAAAATAACATCCTAGGTAAAACTTTGATTTTTATCACAGAAATTCTTCCCAACAATGACAGTTGTAATCTTTTCCATCTTAGCATGTCTGGAGACAGCAGAATAGAAGAGAAAGAACTGGAAAAAAAAATCACAAAATAAAAAGACCTGCAAATAGAAGTAGAATGACTGTAGCAAAAGAAATCGGAGATAGTACCAATAGTCATAGGCGCCTTGGGTGCAATCCCAAAACATCTGGAGCACCACTTGAACACCATCGGCATTGACAAAATCACCATCAGTCAATTGCAAAAAGTAGCTTTACTTGCAACAGTTTATATCCTGTGATGATAGCTTTAACAGGTTGTCTGATGAGACAACCACATCTGCCTATCCCAGGTCCTTGGGAAGGACGCAATAGGTGGACAAAAATGCCAAATCCATTCTAAACATCTGGCTGACTGTGCTATCAATCATACTAATAGGCTGGATATTCCTTCCCTCGCTCATATCAGAGACTGAAAAAACTTCTTTTTATTTGAGTATACTGTGAATACAAAAGAGACCTCTTCATGAATGATTCAAAACCTACTATTGGAAGGGGCCTTGGAGATAATCTACTCCCCCAATTTTTTGGACCCATGAGCACGTTTGACATTTTGAGACCATATTTATGGGAGCTCTTTTTTATTCACAAAATGGCTGCCCAATCAATCACAAAACACAATTTCTAAGAAGGCAAATGATTGAGGTGGTTCCTTGCTCACCCCTGTAGCTTATTTCTTTGCTGAGAAGACAGATCTCGTGGACTTCCAATTAAATAAAGATGATGCTGGAAGCCGTTGCTTTGCTGTTCACTTTGCTTGCCACTTTCCCTCTTCCTTTTTTAAAGTGTAAAAAAGTCATCTTCATGATCACTGGATGGAACAGCAGTGATACATTTGGTGGACACTAGCAAAGGTGTTTATGGGCTCAGTCGTGTCCAGAGACAACACACTATGTCTCTTTTCTCAGTGCAGGATTTCCACTCTAACAGAGGGCGAAAGAACTCAAGGAAAGGAGAGACCACCACCTCCCAAGGCAGATTATTCTGCTGTTACATGGTTCCCATTCTTATGGATTCCTCAGTGTACTAAAACTGTTTTAAATGTTAAGACCCAGGGGCCTGAGACAAGCTTGTGCATTTCTTCACTGAATCTTCAGTTCTGCAGGGAAGCTGAGATATTTAAGGGCCTCTGGAGATATGTGCATTCTCTCTGTGACTCAAGAGCAAAAGCAGATCTGTGTGCGTACTTTCTTGGGATAAGTGTATGAAGTGATGCTAGAGCATAGACAAGTGTTGCAGTCACAGAGAGACATGTCTCTACTCTGCTTCATCTTAAGGTTCAGGGTCAAGTTTTAAAGCCAGCTCCTTCAGGTTCCACAACTCAGAAGCATAGCACAAATGTAAGTCATTTAAAAATGAATCAGTATGGTTTCTAGCCCTCCAAAGACTAATATTATATTTATGGATTTAAGTCCACTGGGAAATGTAAGCAAGGCTTGTTCTAGCTGATTCAGGCAGAAGAGACGGGGAATGTTATATCTGCAACTTTTCCTTCTGTACCAATTGCATTGCTGCTACTGCTGTTGTTATTATTATTATTCCTGCATCTAAACATAGTCCCATGTGAAAATATACAAGTCTTCCAAGCACATTGCAAGGTCATTAAAGAGACTGCACAGAGTATCTAAATATTCTCCTAATAATAAATATTCCCATTTTTACCCTCCTTTTTGTCTTTATCCCTATTTATGTTCAAGACTGGGACAGCTTCTCGGTGGACTGAAATAAATATACGGTATGGCGTATATTAATCTCTGCGGAGGATGGAAAAATAACTTGATTTTCCAAAGATAGCTTAAAAAAAACATATGGGAATTATCAGAAACAAAGCAATTGTGAACTCATTTGTTACTTCAACTGGATTCCTTATGATTTCTTTCATATAATAGATGTGCCACTGTGGAATGATCTCAGAACGTTTTTGTTCTAAATCCCATCTGATGTTCTTGATACACATACTTGTGTAGTTTATAAAAATTGTGTAATGTCAGATCTGAAATCTCAGTTACTGTATTGTCGAGCAAGAGGTGGGTCAGGATCCTGGCAAGCAACAAAGTTAAATGTAGAGCTGGGAAAGTTGGAAAGGGAATTTCTTTGGTAAGAACCAGAGATTTGTAGTCAGTCAATGGTAAAGGTGTGTTTTTGGTTTTGTTTTGTTTTGTTTATTATTACCATTATTCAATTTTGTCAGCACCTGATTCTGACATGTTCTGGTCTCTGAGCAGTTCACAATATAAAACAAAATATGGATACAATAACATAATTTTTAAAAAATGCAATAAAAGAAGTAACACAATGGCAATCTGAACAAGTGCATCAACTCCGATAGATAGATAGATAGATAGATAGATAGATAGATAGATAGATAGATAGATAGATAGATAGATCCCCTCTAACAAGGGGGGGGGGCGTTATGTACCTGCCCCAAGACTTGGGAGAACAGTCAGGTCTTTAAGGCCTTCCTGAATGCCATCAGGGTGGAAACTGTCTGGATCTTGGGCAGGACCTCATTCCAGGCGCTACAACAGAGATGGTGCTCTTCCTGGGTCCCAAAAGATCACGCTTTTGATCAAAGGTACCTGGAATACAGCCACTCTGTCAGCTCTTACTGGCCAGGCAGAAACCTCAGGAGATAGGTGGTCCCTCAAATAACTGGGCCCCATGCCATGCAAAGCTTTCTAGGTGACAGCCAGAACCTTGAATCACACTTGGAAGCATAGTGAAAACCAGTGCATCTAGACTGGCCACATGAAGACCACCCAGTACTTGCAAACAAATTTTGTTAGTAGTGACTCTCTAGGAGTTTGTTCCAAAGGGTTTTTTTTCCCCCAGTCCAGTTTGTAGGTATAAGGATTTTACCTAGTTTCACTGCTGTGCAACAGAAATCCTTCAACACTAAACTTTTTCTTCATATGTTTCATATAGCATGAACGCTTGACCCAGCCAGTTGTGAAACTTAATTTGAAGTTGGAAGAACTGCTTATTCATTTCTCTGAAATCTGCTTGCAAAATCTTAGACTCTCTACCATATGCAGATATAAAAATAGGGAGCAGGAAGCAAGCCCCTTCTCTCTTTGTTATATGACATAAGCAAAGGTTCTCTTAAGAATTTGCCCTTTTACAGGAAAATGGAATCCTTCTGGGGATGGATCTGTTTTCATCAGTTTGTATCTTTATAGACAGCAACATCTTGAATCTCAAACCTTGGTGGTCCTGTGTGACCCAAGAGAGAGGGTATATAATCAGAATACTGAAATCTCTTATTGCCTTACAAGTAGGATCCAAAGTATGATAAGTGTTAAAATGTCCTGGATTTTTCCAAGGTGTCAGAAATCTCATTTTTCCACAATTCTGCTGAACTATGGATCTCAGTGGTCTATCTAAGGTCAGTTTCTTCACTATTATCTTTGCCAAACTTGAAGCTGGTGATTTAATGCATGAACACCCATCCAGGAAGAGGATTTGCAGGGACACCTTGATGACTGAGAAACAGAGAAAGGGAGGGTGCTAAATGCAGGGAAGAGCTTGCAAGATAAAACAATGAGAAAATGGGAAAAGGCTAAAGGAAGAGGAGCCAAACACCCAACTTGCAAGTGTCACACAATTGCAATCTGATCCTCAAGAAATTGCCCCACTGATTCCAGTTTTACTACTTCCTGGATTAACATGTCATGAGTAGAAAAGAACAGCTGTGCAGAGGGGAGGGGGAGAGGAACTTAATAATATGCCTCCTGCTATCATGAAAGAGTTGTGAGGATCCAGAATTTGCAGTTGTGCATCCCAGTCAAAGTCTGCCAGATCTGTACACAATTATATACCAGCCTTCCTGAAAACCCTAGGGAGAAATATCTGCTGGGCTTTTGGAGTCAGTTGGCCTTATGAAATTTGGTTGAAAGAGAGCTACTCTTTCACATAGTTAAGTACCCCTACTCTGGTACTTAACTTAAGTACTCTGGTCACATAGTTAAGTACCCTTACTCACATATACAATGGCTGCTTAGAATAGGAGTCACAAACTCAAGGTTGCCTTTCTCCTGTGCATGCTTGTTCAATGTTTCTGGATTCAAATGCTTTGAAAAAGCAGGTAATGCTCAGATACCTTTTTACCCCACCTGTAAATATAAGCCTAATACACCATTCATTAATTAGCCTGCCTCTGAAATCAGTTCTAAATATTATCAGTATGTGAAATTATCCCACTGGCTCAGGTGTATGTAAAGAAATGACATTTATTGATATCATGAATATAAATTCAACTGACATTTATTAGCATTACCAATAAAAATTTAATTCAGAAAAGCCTAGATGAAGCGCCTGGATTACTATAGAGATACTAACATTAGGAAAACCATACTGGCATTCTTACCAAGCATCTTTTCCCAATAACATTTAAAGCCTTTCAGATGTGACTCTTTGGATGTTTGTTGTGGATTTTTCCATTCTTTATCTTTAAAAAATGCATAGTGGTGGGGGAAGTAAGAAAAGCCAGATATAGCTTCATGAAGTCTGGTCTCTTGGAAAGATAGTTGTAGTTTATTTTATTTTTCCTTACCAATCTATATAGATTGGTTGTTTGTGTCTGTGTGTGTGCATGAGAGAGATAGAGGGAGATTGTGTGTGTGTGTGTGTGTGTGTGTTTTTCTGTGCATGTGTGTATGTATATAGGTGTACATGTATATATACCATTTTTCAGCACTACTTCCCAAAAATAACACCCATGAAGCTGGTACTTCTGTGTAGCTTTTATGTGTATATGTGCATACATGGATAAATAAGTAGAGACCACATGATTTGGGAAAGGAATGCTCAAAAGAGTATATTATAAACTGCTGCTGTTACTACTGTGATTTTATGCTTATCAGCAGTAGCTATATAATTTAAATGGTAATTATCTAAATCTATTTAGGAATAAGTCTAGTTAGATAGAGGGACCACCAAAGGAACAAGGACATCATTGATGTTCCCTGTGGGATTTAAAATGGCTACTAAATTCGATGAGCCAGTTGGGTGTAATGGTTAGTTAAGGCACCAGGCCAGAAACCGGGAGACCATGAGTTCTAGTCCCATCTTAGGCACGAAGCCAGCTGGGTGATCTTGGTCCAGTCACTTTGTCTCAGCCCTAGGAAGAAGGAAATAGCAAGCCACTTCCAAAAATCTTGCCAAGAAAATTGCAGGGACTTTTTCAGGCAGCCGCCAGGAGTGAACACTGACTTGAAGGCGCGCGTGCACGTGCACACACACACACTAAATGGTGCAGCCTGGCACTTCTTAGGTGGTGCTCACTGCTGCCAAGTAACAGTTTTGGCTAGGGATCCTCTTTAGGATAGAGGTACAGCACAGAATCTTTTGTTTATTCCCTTACTTGAAATCTGGATGCATTCTTGACTCTGTAGAAAGACTGCATACATATAGAACATTCAAGTTACCAGCTGCAAGTAAACTCTGCCAGTAAAAATAACTAAATAAGGGAAATTCCTCTCAAGGCACCAATGCACCAAACTGATTTAACATTTGAAATGGTTCAGGTACGCACTTTAGCATAACTGCATGGTGCAGACACCGCTACTCCATAATTTTGTTTTGCATTTAAGTTCACCATCCTGTTGTCATTTTAAAAGAGAGCTTTCTCTGACACGAGTCTGTGCGTCACTAGAGGGAAATGCTGTGTGGAAGCCTGAGAAGATGCTGACTTCTGAGCCATTCGGGTTAGTAGGGCATCCAAGAGGAGACCATTCTGCCATGCTGGTCCTGGACCTTTCCGTGACTAAGATCCAAACAGATCCTTTCTAGATGGCTACTTACTGTGTTTCATTCAGCATGGCTTGAGCAAAAAATTAAAAGGAATCTGCTGATTATACACACACATGTAGCTTCTCCAATGGGCGTTGGACAAAAAGGTTTCAGAATAAAGGTTGCCTTCCCACATAAAAAGGTTTATTTATCCATAAGTATGCACACATGTACACATGTGTGTCCTGCACTTCCATTGTTTATGAATGGCTCAAAGCTGCTTTAGTATAACTCAAACCGATGACATGCGATCCTGTTCCAAAAGGGCTTGGGGGGGTGGGGTCAATGCAAGTAAAATACAAATTATGTTAACCCAATCAATGACACGCTTAAAAAAATTAAACAAGCATAACAACAACAGCAACAATTTAGTATGTGTCAGTGTGCATACACATGCCTGTCTGTAAAGGTGTGTGCTTGTACGCAAGCACTGTTGAATCATGGAGAAATGTAATTGGCCTTTTAACTTGCAGATACTAATACCTTAATCTTGATTTTTTTACCAAGTTTTTACATATTCAATACTTCCTGTTCAGTCTCTCACGAGTCATAGTTATTGATTCCATTCTGGAGTTAAATTATAGTTCATTGTTTATATAGTAGAGCAATAGTAACCAAAATGTTAACTTGTGTTTTTAAATTTTGAAAGTAGTTTTTAGCAGTCCCACTACTGAGCATTCCTTTCCTTTTCCTTTCTCTAAATAAACAACCAGCGATCAACTGAAGACTTTTATAGATCTATAAAATGAAACCTATTTTATCTGCTAGGGCTAAATTAAAGATACTGACTTTAGCTGCTGGTTCAGGCCAGAGGCATGTCTAGTCAAGTACGCTTTTTAACTATGGTTTCCAAATAGTAATTTTCAGAAACATTCTCAAAAGTCTACATGTACCCATTGGGCAAAATACATTGGGGACTTCTGTGTTACTCTTTGGTTTCTCCAGTGGATTTTGGGACAGACAATTTCCTGTTGAGACAGACAATAATTGTTTTGGACATTACATTTATCCACCCTCCAAAGAGTCATCACTCTCAAAGATACTATTTATAAAAAGTGGGCTGCCCTATATGGAGACCAGCATGAACAAGGCTATGAATAAATAATGGAGTCTAATTTTCCATTATTACAGCTATCATTTAAAAATGCATGTCTGGCAGGACATTGTAATGATTTTGTATTACTTGGGAAAACTTCTGTGGTTCTCCTTTCTCTCTTCTCCCCCACCCTAAATCCAGTTACTTCATTACTACTTCATTAGATTTGATTTCCTCTAGTGTTTGCAGAGTTTCTGAAACAAACAATCAAACAAATATAGTGGCTTTAAAAAATGCCTGTGAGATTTCCAACACTTTAGATGCTTCTAATGCCCCCTTCTTCAAATGCTCTGAACATGTTACATTTTGGCATCCATAGCAAAACCCATTAGCTGTGACAGGTTAAGATGCCTCTGTAGACTTGACCACAAAGAAGCTGAATGCATGCCAGCCATTCCTCCTTACTACTGCACAATGTGCCATATAGCAAAAGGAAAAGCCCAAATCCATAACTTTCCTTTTAGGTTTCCTGACCTGGAGAGTGGGCAATTTTCCGTGCTCTGGATAATGTTTGTCATTTGGGTTGATTAAAAAGGAAAAAAAAGGACAACTGGGACATTCTGTGAACATTTAGCTGACCTTGTACCTATGTTGCATAGGTAATTGTTATGGGGTTAGAGAGTACTTGTAGACACCATGCACCGGTTAAATTAAAATGCATTGATTACAGAAACTCTACAATCAATATATCCCAATGTGTACTTTCTAAAGCTCCAAAAGGCCCAAAGTGTGTGTTAACAAGTCCTGACTCTCTAGCAATCAAATACGCACTCCCCAAGTTTCATTAGAACTTTGAACATTTCGTTCATGCTGAGTTTTCATCAAATTATGTTCCATCCAAAATTACTGTGATATTAGGTCTCAATAAATAAATAATGCAGTTATTAAGTTTGTTTGAACTATGAAAGTATGCTGGTATCAAAAATGTTCAAGTCGCTAGAATTTGAATTGGGAATCCACGCCAGGTTACTGGGACTGGAGTCATACCCAAGAAATCTACAAGAATAAACCAGTAAGGAGCAGGATTCTGAGCATTATTTCAATTCTTATTGCAAGATGACCTAATTCCTAATTTTTCAGCCTACAAATCAGAACATGAATATACAGAAATCTCCATATATTTCTAAATGCTGCCTTATAAATCACATTTGTAAAAATGGGTTATGCAGGCAATCCCCTTGTTATGCAGGGGAACTCTTCCAGGAACCCTTGACTAAATATGCTGATTTTTCAGTACATTGGATTGTGTACCACATACATGTGGGAAATGGCGGTCACTGATTTTGCACCTTCCACTTAACAACAGGCTTATGTAAGGCAGGGTTTGCATAGCCTGGGGACTGCCTGCATTAGGAAGTATCTCCTGTGGGGAAAGACCTATATATTAGGAAATATGTGCATTAAAATATGTATATTAGGAGAAATATGCTTGAAAATGAGGGAAGAGAAGGAAGGAACTTAGGTTTGGAAAGGAGAAACTGAATAAATTTAAATTTAACATTTTTGTCCATGCCAACACATCCCTTACCAGGAAGACCTAGGGCAGCAAGAAGCTCATTTCAAGGAGATCCAGTCCCGCAACTTCTATCACAGTTGTAAAGAGCCTTCTTCAACTCTCTGTTTCTGGTTTTAAAGGTGCTATCCGTTTGAAACCCCCACTTCTAGCATGGGATTGGAATAACTGTGAAGCTGGACATAGGACTTAGATGCCTCATGAATGCAAACAAAGCCTAATTAACATGAAGCAGTAAGTAAAGACTGTTACCTGCTTGCCTGTTTACCCCTATGGCTCTTTCCTTTGCTCCCCAGCATCCAGCTTCAACAATAAACTCCAATTAGACACTGAAACGTGCATCTGAAAAAATTCACTTCTCTTTCTGGTGCTATTTCTTCTTTTATTCATCATGCAATTGTTGAATTTTCAGCAATAAAATATGGAGAGGAGGTCTCTCTTGTATAAAGACAAAAGGTTTTATATGTGTGTATGTGTGTGTGTGTGTGAGAGAGAGAGAGAGAGAGCGCGCTTCCTCTGTTGAACCACTGTCTTTTAAAGAAAGTGATATTTTAATTATCTGTCCTGCAAATATAATTAACAACCTTCTCAATTCTAATTCCAACATCCTAGCATCACTAAAACTCCAGTTAATTTTAATTCAATTTTTCAACGTTAATAGCACTATGTTACCTGCCATAAAAGGATTATTTAGTAGCATTAAAATTATACTGCTCATATTAAATTCATAGATTTCCTTCCTTCCTTCCTTCCTTCCTTCCTTCCTTCCTTCCATCCATCCATCCATCCATCCATCCATCCATAGTCATTGGAGGCTGGACTTTTTGTATATGTGCTAATTGTGGCCAGCATGTTTATGAGAATAAAAATGAGGTCCTCAGTTTTCATGTACATGTTCATGGCCCTAATTCCTATGATCAAGTGGTATAACTAGTAAACCTGCTTTGGGGACCCGTTTACAAAGGCAGGTGTAAATTTGCTACCAATTGTACCCCGGGCCTGGGGTCAACAGAACCAACTCTCTGATAATTTTTCCAGAATTCCCTCCCAGGAGGTAGGTTATTATAAGAGCTAGATTGTTCAAGAGCAATTTCTTGATAACAGAATAGAAATATAAGAAATGGCCCAAGCTGAGATGAAGTTCATGTACTCAACTGAGGAGGTTGCTTAGAGTTAAGGAAGCTGGGATGCTTATTCTCTGCCTTAAGGGTAATCCTATAAAGTCTAAATCACTTAAATGCCTACTCAGGAGATAAAAGGAATGTCTAAGGCAGCCAATCCAGAAAGATGGTGAGTTAATGGTGAACCACCCATCCCAAAGCCTTGATACAACCTTATTGTAGGGCAACTGTTTCAAGTGGAACTAAGCTATGCGACAGGAGATGGGAAATTGAGGCCCAAAAATAGATACTTCTCCTATCTCAGATAATGGAGTCCCCATTGGATGGTTGGACGTATCTACCATCCATGTTTTTCACTAATCCCCCCCCCCCATCACATTTCTCTGCATTTACAGGAAGGCCAATGTTGATGTGCGGTAAAATATACAAGAAATAATTATCACAATTCCCATGATCAGCTGGGCCAATTTATTAGTATGTGGGAAGAGAGAATGGAGGATAAGGTTGGTTGGTTCTAAAAAAGGAAAAGCAAGTAGTGGAAGTCATCAGCTTATAAATTACCCTAAGATCCTGAAAGGACCAGAGGGTTGGGGGGGGTGTAGAATGTTGATTTAAGACCCCCTTTTTTCTCACATTATACAAATACAATTTTTCCGTTGCTTTCGTTCATTGAAGTCAGTGATCCAGCAAGCAGGAATGTGTGGGAAGCTTCAAATACTGCAATAATGTTTGGTACTACATTTTAATTAATTAGTTCTGTTGACTTGAATGAAAACTGTTGGCCATACTGGATGTGACCCCTTCCAGAAGTAAGAACTGAAGCAAACTGCACTGGACCCTCTCAAAATCCCTTACCTTGATGATTCTCAAAGAGACTAGTAGAACATTTTGCAGCTTTCAGGTACTGGGGGTGTACCAAACCATCAACACTAATTAAACAAAATTCTCTACAATCTTGAATTCAACTGTTTATGCAGGGCTAGCTCCACCTACTGAATGTTCAGAGCCAGGCAGTTGGGTGTAGGCCTCAACAATTAATCCAGCTTTGTGGATGCTTGGAGAGCTTTGAAATCCACACAACACATAGATACTCATGGATACAAGTAAACAAGTAACTCTGCAACCTGTGTAGAACCTTGGAAGAAAGCCCAGAAGTGGGATTCACAAGTGGTTGTAAATCAGGGTAGTATGAGGCTTTGCTATGGGTTGAAGCAAACTTTGGAAGTAGTTACTGATGTCTGTTTATTGGATACAGCTTTGATGCATTTTTCAAAAGAACAAGAAAACACTACAAACTTCCCATTTTGATTTTTCTTCATGCCAATAAATTCGAAGGATAGAATGAAGCATGAATATTAAACTATAGTACTGTATTATGGGACTGCCAGGCAGAAAAGAAAATTTTTCTGCTTTTTGAACCTAGAAATTTCCCATCATTCTTTCAACAGGTTCACAGATGGTCATCCTATGTTCTGATGTAGAAACATGTTGAGGAGATGGCATATATAAACCAGTGGTCGTTGCACTCCATAATGTCCCCTGTTACCTGGTGAAAAATTTCTCAGATTTTTTTTTTCCTGAAAAGATACATGGGAACCACCTGGACCATGACCTGGAGAAGGTGTGGACAATAGTATGTAAAGATAGACATTTCTTAGAATGTTCACCTGCCAAATCATTTTTAATTTCAGAAAACAGAAAGCTTAGTTCCCAGCATTATGGAATCAACAAGATAAATCAATTTACAACCTCAGATTGCTTTGTTTGAGGCATAAAGCTATAACTGGGCAGTGTTTTCCAAGAAACCAACCTTGCAAAAATGTTTAGATCAAAGATGAGCAATTCCATAAGTTTTTTTTCTGTCCCATTCCCCCTGCTAAAGTTTACTTATCTGATCTTAGGGTATTACAGAGAACATACATGCAGTGCGTATGGAATTGCTTGCTCATTCCTCTAAATAGCCGCTCCTATCAGTCCCCACTGCCATGGCTATTGAAAAGAGTTGAAAAGGATGATGAGAGAAGCAGTCTAACATCTATATCTCCACCTCTATATAAAAGGAAGACCCTGGAATCTGAGCAGAACTACAAGCAGAGAATCACATATCTTTAATTAAGTGTTGATTTTGTGTAGAGCTTAAGCTATTTTGGGAATTTGCTTGCCTATGAATAACTTCAATTAAAAATACAAGCAAATATTAAGAATCACGAGGACTTCAGTCATTACACTGATTTGTGGGGTGCTTTTTCAGGGGAAGGGCATAGAAGTATTGATGATGAATTTCCTCACATTTTTGAGTGAGCCAAACCTTGTCTTCAGGAAGCATTTGAGAATACTTTGAAAGACTGAAGAGGTTGTTGGCCTTATTTAGTCCAGTTGAATTCTTCAAGTCTACCTTTACAGATAAGAATTGTGCAGATGCTGAAATATTTATCAGAAAAAAACTATTTATTTGTGCAAGAAAGCAGTGATTAAATGAATTTGGGTTACCTGGGATGGTTCTGAAAAATGCATGTTTGATTTATGAGAAGACTATGGACTGAATGAATTGCTTCTATTTAGTATTTGAAATGCAAGGCATGGTATAATTGATGTGTTGTTTCATATGATACAGAATTTCACTATTTTGAACACGTTATTAAATGAATAAAATAATGGCAGTGAAAAAATATTCTGGCAGCCTCATTCTGAGCCAATGCCAAACCCTTCCTACAGGAATAATCACATAATTCTGACTGTCACATATGCTGATTTTGTTTAGTTTGTGAATCTCCAACCTAGCTCTTCTCTTTTGGCTCAGCTAGTGTTTACAAGGCACAAAATATTTCTTACAACTTATTTGCAAATAAATTCTGAAAAGGATGCTTTTAATATTAGAAGATTAAGAATGAAAGTCCTGATTCCTGAACTAAGTTCTATCCATAAGAAGCTATCTTCTTCTCTGAGAAAGTTCACCAGAGACCATCTTTAAATTTGTTTCACCTTCTAGTTAGGCTTTGTCTAAGGCTGCTGTTGTTGTTTTTAATCTTTTCTCCTGCTCCCTGCATTTTTCTGCTTTATCATTGTGCACATCAGCACCCCTAAGCCACAATGATATACAAACAGCAATTATGTAACATGATATGACATTATTACATAATTCATGTCATTTACATGATAATGTCATCACCTAACATGTTGTCATCTCTCCCCCAAATGGTTGAGACACAGGACTAGATTGTGCAGGGCCAAATTCAAATCCTTAGTCAGCTTTGGATGAGCCAAGCACTGCCTCTTGATCTAGCCTATCCCAGTAGAGTATTAGGATAAAATGCAGAAATATATATTCTGCTTAGCACCTTCTGCTGGAAAGGCAAGATGCAACTGAAGCAAAAACTCTAATTCAAGTTGGTAAAGGGAAAAGGAAGAGGTTGTTGAAGAGATCATGGGGAAAGGATTCAGAGTGAAACTATTTGGAGATCCAAGGGGTTATTTCCTTCTGCACTCTTTCTCTTTGAGGGGGTCCTCAAAAGGGGATCCGGTGTGTTCAAAATGGCAGGACCCACAAGAAGAAAGAGAGCGAGACAAAAGAAAAAGCAAGTCCATTTCAGAATGAGAACTGGTCTCAGCAGAGGTGGTGAAATATCTCCATTCCCTCCATTTGCCTGAAGCCTGTGCTTATAGACCATACTAGGAATTATGGTCCAACTATCTGAAGTGCACCAGGTGGAAGAAGGATGACCTCTGTGGGCAGGGTCCAGTTACGAGGGAGAGTAAGGGAGGTGGACAAATATCAAACTTTCAGTAGAATGAAACTTTCTTGCAAGAGTGACCTTTTGCCTCCTGAACATAGCATTATTGAATAGATGGATTGAATTATTTCCTAGCAATACTGGCAAACACGGTCCCGCTCTCTGCCAATCAATCCCTATCATTTTCAAAGAAGCAGATCACATTGCCCCCAAAGATTGATTTACACATTATTTATCCTATCGGCCAGCTTGAATTGGCCATCCCTATCTTCTGTCATAGAGTGAAAATAATAATGTCTCCAATTAGTTACTCAATAAACTGTGGGTTTGTCTGTTATTAGTGATCATTAGCATTATAATGCAGCATGGAAATTCGGAGCAAATTAGCCACATATGTAAGCCGGGGAGTACATCTGCAGTTAATCAAACTCATACTGTTTAAGTGGGCAGAAGATTGTGCAAGGATTGTCCAGGAAGAATGTATTTATTTATATATTTATTGCAGGGCGTAGGGTGGAGAAGGAGCCAGACAGTGTCAGCTTTGTTTTCCTTCCTCTCTTCGTTTTCCTTAATCTGGCACTCCCAAATGAATGTTTATTCCAGAAGCTTGTCAATTGCTGAAAGCAGAAAAAAGAGTTATAGCTCAAATTAAAATACCTTTTAATGCTGCTGATTCCAGAGCACCAAATCTTTACAGCCATAAATAATGAAGAGGAATTCAGAGAGGTGCAGTCCATCCTCTGCAGTCTCCATTTCTTCCCATGTGTGACCTTTCTTCTGCAGTATTGTGGGAAAGCACTCTGGTATCAGATGATGACACACGCTTGTGATCACTTCCAGTCATCGCTGTTTTCCTAAAAAAATCAGGGCTTCCAGTTAATGAGAGCTGATGCAAATCCATGTTAATACCAGTGGGGATTTCTATTTCTATTTTTATTATTATTTTAAAGATATGCTTTGCTTTGCTTTGCCCCAACTGACTAATCCTTTTCACCTGGAAGCTGTAGCAGTTCTCTCCAGACTATCTCCATAGCCTTCAAGACCAGAAAACTTTGTCACTAGAGTCATGGTGGCTCAATCAGGGCCAAGATGAATTTGGCGTCATACCTAATTGCTTTGTTACATCCACAGCAGGACCAGGTTGGGCTAGATTTGACTTTTGAAGAAGCAGAAGCACCAGATCCACACTGGATAATACAGTTAGATGGGTTTAGTGGAGGAAACAGAACCAGTACAAGTAGGAAGTATGTTTTTTTCTACGATGGATAGAAATGGCCTCTGAAATTCTCCACCAAATGTTTGGTGGAAGAGTTAGGTGGCTGATTTCTCTAAATTTTTCCAGTGTGCTGTAGCAGTTAAGATTTTGGACTAGGACCAGGGAGACCCTTGCTTAAGTTCACTCTCAGCCTCAAAAACTCACTGGGTGTTTTTTTACTCATCCACTCTTTCTCAGGACAACCTATCACACAGAGCTGCTGTAAGAAAATTGGAGGTGTTATGTATGCTTGGAGGAAAGGATAGATATAAAACTAACAAAGACATCAATAAGTACTATAACAAACTCTCAAAGGTTAGGGGGCAGAAAAAAAAAATAGAAACATAGAGTTGCCCCTAAAAGATGCACCCTGCTTCTGCATGCTTCTGATATCATATTGTATTCCTTCTACCATAATATATAGTCAGTTTATTATAGTACATGATGTAATGGTATGTGGGAATGACCTTGGGAGATAAGGCCCAGATGCTTGCTATCTAGGGAATGGTCAGATAAGAGACAGCATAGTCTGCAGCTGGATAGTGGGTGGGGCAAGAGGTTCAGAAGGGACCATCCCTAGTTTCTTGGGCTATAAAGGAGACAGAGTAGGAGGAGAGAACTGTACTTTCAGATTTGCAAGATTCTGTTAATGTAGCCTTACAATAAAGTAGAATTAGCTCATCTGGTTGTGTTTCCTGTCTGGTCTAACTGGTAAGGCTGACACATGCCTGTGGAGATTAGACTAATGGAGAGGTCAAGAAATGCAAATACAACATTTTAAAACAGTAAAATGTACTTAGGACAAATTAAAAGGTGTTCTAATTTACCATACATCCTTGGACTATCTATACATGCATTTTTTCTTCTTTGCTCCATTTGACTGGCTGTTGGGAATACGGAACTGCAAAGATGCAAAGGCATCAGCAAGGGGCGGGGGGAGCCATGATATGCCATGACCATATGATCAAAACCCTGCCGTCTCTACACATTCAGTATACAAGACCTGTATAGAAAAGAAGCAGCATTCCTTCACATGGTCACAGCTGCTGTCTTGGCAGATGTGAAAAAATGACAGCGGTGATAAGAATTTAAGACAAGCTTTTTTTTTTTTTTTAAGGATCAGACCCATATTTATTATACTGCTTTATTATTCATTACAACTGCCTTCAGGATTTGGGGCGGGAGGATTTCTCCCCATGGAATTCAGACAGATCAAGACTTTCATTCAAGGAAGTAAATTTATCTGATAAAGTATAATCTCAAGAATTGTTTTCATTTTCTTGGTGTTTCCACACATTCCTGTTTCCTCAGCCACTGACTCAAGTAGACAAAAAAATGGAAGGGGGAAGAAGGAGAAGGACTATATTAATAGTCTCCCAGAATCTTAAAAAGATCTTGACAACTTTCATCCATAAAGGCTCTCAGAATAGTGCACACAAAATTCTAAAAATCAAATATTGTACTGTAAGAACAATAAAACAAGAAGCGTAAGGCCAGCTCAACCATGGTGATGATGATGATGACGACAATCCCTGTGGAGAAAGGAACTATTTGAAGAAAACTGGTTACTTACAACGTTTAAACAGAAGAAGGGGCTGGATTCTCTTCCCAGAAAATGACAACACAACCCACCTGAGCTACAAAATGAACACCCATTTCAAAGGGTTTTTCTTGCTTTTCTCCTGCAAGGAGATACGTTTAATATCTATATCTATATATCTATATCTATCTATACACACACACACTGCAGTGGACTTTTTTTAAAATAAACAAAATGAATGAAATATTTGGAATTGAGGGTTAAAAATGCTGAGGCATAACATCTGGATGGATGGAGACCTTTTGATCCCCTTCTCCACTGTTCTCTCTGCGCACATAGTGGTGCACCTGGAGAAGGAGATCTACCTGTTTACAAATTACCCCAATTTTCTACTTGAATCAGCAGTAACTGTTTAACCTCCCCCGTGATGCAATTAGGCCTTCAGAGTTCATGTGTGCTTATTATGATCTCTCCTGTGTTTTGTTCTTCTACTTCTTTTTTTTTCTTCTCTCATACCTGTAAACATATATCTTATCTGTGTATGTATAAAAACGTTGTACCAGTTCTTTGGCTAAATTATGCACAGTGGGCCTTACTAGCCCACCATTAGCATAAAGTATGCTAAACAAAGTGTTTTCTTTCTGATAATTATACTCTAAAGTGTCTCCTGCTTATTAATTTTCTTTCCATCTAGGTTGCCTCCCCTCCTTCCATTTTTCCAAACTTTGGGCTAGCTTCACAGCCACTGACATAGGCCAGATCTGCCTTTGGTGATTTGGAAGCATTCTTGTATTTATTTTTGTCCATTTCTCTTTTCTCGTACATGCCACTGCTGAATTTCTGTGCAACTACCCTAAAAGTATTGTTCAGCATACAAATCAACTTTACTCCTGTAATGCTGGTTTTGTATTTATGCATGTTGTGGTTCCCAAATCAAGAGGAGAATGCATGGTAGTTAGTAAGGCAGTATTCTGGAAACTGCATTAAAAAAAAAAAAATTAAAGATCCATTTAAAAAAATAAAAACAACTGGATGCTTTTATGTGTTATCTTCCCTAAGATACAGAACTGTTATATACACTTTTCTAAAGGTACATAGTTGTAGATGTGAATTCCCAAGATACCTCTTTCTTAATGCAAATTTCTCTAATGTTCTTTGTCACATACATTTTGTCCAGTGCAAGTTTTTAAAAAATGTAATTCCTTTGAAGTGTAAGCTTTTTTATACAAATATATATTTTATATCTTTTAAGAAAATGCAAACAAATCAAGCAGTTGCTTTTTTGTATGCAAATTTTGGAAATGCATGCTTTTCCCCCCCAGATACAGTGGTACCTCAGGATATGAACTTAATCCATTCCGTGACCCTGGGCGTATCCCGAGTTGGTCGTAACCCGAAGGAAATGTCCCCATAGGGTTCAATGTAAATCCGGTTAATCTGTTCCGCCCTCCAAATTTGGTCGCACCCCGAGGCAAATTTTCCCATAAGGTTCAATGTAATTACCATTAATCCGTTCTGGCGTCCGTGGACCACACGTCAGGGGCGGGAAAACGGCCGGGCGCGGCGTGGCACAAAAACGGCCGGGTGCGGCGCGGCGCGGTGGAAAAACGGCCGGGGACCACGTGTCAGGGGCACAAAAATGTCCGCGGACCACGTGTCAGGGCAGAAAAATGACCGTACCCCGAGGCGGAGTTCGCACATCGAGGTAAATTTTTGCGGCCAGAACTGGTCGTAACCCGAAAAGTTTGTTAGTAGAGGCATTCTACTAACCACTGTACATCTATCCAAAAATGGAGTTTTGTGCAGGTTTTTGATTAACCAGAATCATCTCAGATCCTCAGAGAAGAGCTCTCTGAGAATCCTCCATTCTAGGCTTGGTGAAACTGTAATCACAGGAGTAATAATATATTAAGAGCATTGTGGGAAATTAGAGGTTCAGATCCAGCTACTTATTGTTGAAGACCTCAGAGAAAATATAAATATAGTAATTGGCCAAGCTAAGATTCTGAAACTTCAACAGGACTCTTCTAATTAGGTTGAATTGGACACACACAAATAAGTCCTGCCTTATTTACAGATTCATTTGTGTGAGGGGACATTGCTGAAAAAAAGGCCCTATGCAGGCACAGAAATTAAAATACATTTTCTGCATATTTTTAAAAAGTCCTAGAATATACATTCACAAGCATACATACATATATTTTTATTTATACTACGTATGCTGCCTTGAGTTGTACAAAATGAAAGTGGGATATAAATCAGATCAAGTAAATGAATAAAATATCTTTGAAACCTATTCTCCTCAAATACCCATTTAAAGCCCACACCTGCATTGCAGTGTTCAGAGAATTGCCAGATTGAAACAACATTTGTATTTTGATGTGCACAACTCAGATCGATCAGCTTTCCAGATATATTTTATTTCTGAAATTATACCCTGCATTTCTGTTGGTGCTTATTCAAGGCAGCTCACAACAATGGAAAAAAGAAAATACAATCAGTACAGTTAAATTTTTAGATTTAAAATTGGTAACATTCAAATAATTAGCAGTTAAAAGCTTGACAAAAAAGATGCATTCTTCCTTTTTTCCCTAACTTGTGTGGACCAGACAAGATGTGGATTAAATGACATCCTGGTATAACTAGAACTGTGGTTGTAGTTCCACCTGCTTTTCTGGATCTTTGTGTGAAGCACATTCCAGTCCTAGGTTCCATTTTTAGAAGGGTTGGGTACACATCTCTCAACTGATAGTAGAGGTCTAAGTCCCATTATTTCCAAGAGGAAGAAAGGCTTAGTATTTCAGTTCCCTCCAAGCTTCCAGTTAGGGTTGCCTGCTGGCCATTGTCCTTCCCTGCTGACTTGGCTTCTCAGCAAGAGTAAAGAAGGAAGAAAGAGCTTTATTCAAGGGAATGTGAACAGATGAAAAATCATGGCAATGTGTCTTATCCTTTGTTCTTCAAACATACTTAAATGTATATCAGGGAATGTATGTCTTATGTATCAGGTTTATATCCTGCCTTTTCTCCAAGACCTTAACACAGTGCATACAGCCCTTCCTCCTCAATTTTTTTTTTCCTTCTCATAAAAACAGCCATTTGAGGTAGGTCAGGCTGACTGAGGGTGACTGGCCCACAATCACCAGTGAGCTTCCATAGTTGAAGTACACTTGAACCTGGCTGACTCGAGTCCTTTTCCAGCACTTTAACCACTATTCCACACTGTCTCACCAATCCTATAGGACAACTTGGGGGGTGCTTAATCTTTGTGGATATTGTCAGTCAGATTCCTGGAAATCCACAAAACATCTAGTTTGTACTGTCCACCAAACAAAGGAAATTTATCTAACAGGTTCTTTACCCACTAAGTGAGATGGGAGTAGCTTCTAAAGAGGAAAATTCCAACTGACCATCTGTTCATGACTTCCAAGTGATTCCTACAGTCCTTGCTTAGTAAAAGACTAAGTAGGACAAAATCAACCTGATGTGAATTTAACTAGGTTTTGCCTGGATATGTCCTTCGCTACAATAATTGGGGAGAGAGCTTGGATCCATCAACTTTTTCCCATTTTTCCATGCCCAATTTTTGGTATGCACCTGAAACAAAACATCTTTGAAATGCCTCCTCAGTGTTTGAAGTTGAGCATGGAGAACATCCGATTCATTTTAAGCAAAACTTTAGATGAATTAACTTTTTTTTCCAGTTTGCACAGCAAGGTAATGTAGAGGTGTTGCTGTTGTTTGACTTTTTTTTTCTTTTTTTTTTTTGCTTAATCCTTTGAGTGGATATTTAATCTTTTTTGTTAACATATCAGAAATAGAGACTTAGAAGATATGAATAATTAATTGAATTATGTACCTATTACCTTAATTTATTTAACGTGTTAGGGAAGTTTAAAACACACGTGCACACAAGCATTCGTACTCTCCCACTTGACAAATTGGTTTAGGATTGGACACCCTTTGAAAGGATTTTGTGTTTCATCAAATAAGTGCCGTTTGGAGGAGGGAAGGATGACATTCAGTGAAGAATTATGCAAATGGAGAGCTATTCATCATTTGGATGCTTCGAGTCAGTTCTGTAAGGTGCATTTTATGCATTTGTAACTTGCGTTTAAGGGAGAAGAGTGTTGTGATAGGGATTGATCAAGAACCTGGTGTTACAAAAATTCTCATCTTTCTCCAGGTTGCCTTTTCCATTTCCCCTTCCTTCCTTCCTTCTCCTCTTCTTATTCTTCTGGAAGCAAAAGCCCTCGAGATGGAGAAAAGCTTTTTGTCCTCAAATGCTGTTGAAATAAAACTGCCTTTATCAGCAGCCTTCAGACCCAATAGCTTTGAGTAATGGGAAGAGTTGTCCAGCCATGCCCAGCTGTGATGTGGGAAAGGCTGCCCTACAGCAGAGGTTCATAGTCTGCAGCCTTAAAATTAACCCCCTTGAGAGTTGGTTGTACTCTCTGAGCCCCAAAGTCCTTCCAAAAGTGAATGGCAGTTATTTTTTCTAAGTTTTATAATGTGCCAGGAGGTGAAAATTATTAAATATAAGAGTACACGCATTAACTCTGCTATTATCTACTTTCTACTAATTTAAATCCAACTGAGGAAAGATAGTCTCCATGGTACGATGGTCAAAGTGGTTCACTAGAACTGATAAGAACCAGGTTCAAAACTCTACTTAACTCTTGGTAGACCTTGAGCCAATCCTATGACTATCCTTCACAATTATCCTACAAGGTGGTAGTGAAGATAAAATTTGGGGAATGGGTAACTAAACACATTCCATAGAAGAGGAATGGGGTAAAGTTGGAATAATTAAATAAACCAAGGTTTTTAGGGTTGTTTTTACCATGCTCCCCCCCCCACACACACACACACACCAACAAAGGGATTGTAATTTGATGTGTAGCAACAAATTCTATGCTAGAAATTAGCTCTCCCTAATCTGTGGATGTAATGATATGTGGGAATGACCTTGGGAGACGGGAAGAAGAGTTGCAGGATAGAAAACAGTCTGATAAAATCTAAATCTGAAGGAGGGTTGGAAAAAGCATCTCAGAAGGGACCCTCCCTAGTTTTTGAGATAGTAAAAGTAAGGGAGGGGAGAGGTACTTTCAGACTTACTGGTCTTGACCTAGTGTATTCTATTATGGTTGTTTATTCAACAAATTACAGTTAAAACAAATCATGGCTTAATGTAATGTCTTAAATCAGCCATTGTGTCACCTTGCTGCCCTTGATTAATATGATTGAGCAGTAAATGCCCTTAATGAGTTCAAAGATGAAGAAGAAAAGGAAATGATGACAATACTGGGACATATGGTTGTGTGAAAGAAAATGATAGGAATTATCTTGTCTGTGATAAGCACCATAGAGTGAATGTGGCAGCAGGTTTCACTGGCGATGAAAGTGATTAAAGATCCCTTGTAAATCTGTTATCTGGGTTTTTAAATCACCCTTTGAAATACAGACCTGACAAACATTATGCTGCTTACTAGCATCTAGAAATAAATTCCCATACAAATCCTGTCCATTTGGGGAAGGTGATGACTGAGCAAAGCAAGCAAAGCTTGTTGCATGAATCTGGTAACATTTTTATTTTTTTTTACCTTTATCAAATATACATCTAAACCCACCCCAGCCCCAGCCCCAGCCCCAGCCCCACACTCATCTGGTGAATTTACAGAGAAACTTAATCCCTTCCATCTCAGGTTTTGCTTCCATGAATGAATAACTCTAGCCCTGAAACTCATATGATCTACTCAATTTCTCTGTGCTGTGTAAAAACTGGTGGGTTTTAGGGCAAGGGAAAAGTGAGGATATTTATTTGGAGAAGATCCATTAAGACAATTAGTTGTGTGATTCACTTAGAAGAAAGCACATCTACAGTGTGCTGAAATTGTCTTAACAACCAAGATGAATTGGGCAGGAACTCTGCAGTTTTTTTATACATCAAGGCACCCTAAAGAAAGCAGTGCAGATCAGTAAGAAAACATTTATTTCAGCCTTCCTTTCTATTATGATATATTAGAATCTTAATACATCCTAATACATCAGGAAGGCACCAGGAAAAAGAAAATAGAACAAGACAAGACTAGATTTTAATCCAGAAATGCTGAGCTTGAGAACCTTCTTGGCCAGGACTACCAGATCTGTGCTGAGAAAGAAAAAGAAAGAAGGAAAAAAGGAAGGAAGGAAGGAAGGAAGGAAGGAAGGAAGGAAGGAAGGAAGGAAGGAAGGAAGGAGGGAGGGAGGGAGGGAGGGAGGGAGGGAGGGAGGGAGAGAGAGAGAGAGAAAGAAAGAAAGAAAGAAAGAAAGAAAGAAAGAAAGAAAGAAAGAAAGAAAGAAAGAAAGAAAGAAAGAAAGAAAGAGAAACCACTAGATGCCATCAAAGAGTTTTCTATATCTCTTTCCTGATATCTAGGGGTCATCCAGATCTGGTAGCCCAGCTTTCAGGTGCAAGGGTCTGGGTAGTGGTCCAACTCTGTTGGAACCTCCACTATAATGACATTGCTTTGCAGAAAGCTTGCAACATAGACTGGACATCTGTCTGATCAGTGATGCTATATCCTGCAATAAGGAGGTGGTTGGACTAGATGACCTCCTTCCAATTTACAGTTCTAGGATTATATTCCTTGGCTAGAATAAGAGGAGTTGTAATCCAGTGGAGTCAGCAATTTCTACCTAGTTAATCTTGCTAGTCAAAAAGAGTTGATTGAAGAACAGTGAGAAAACTACAATGCTGCTATAGAAAAAAAGCACTCTGACAGGTTTAATACATAGTTATAACTTCAAAATGACATCTGTGTATGAAAAAAGAAGACACAGAAATTTAGGCAATTATCAGACAGGCAGTGTTTAAGAAAAGAGGAAACATATGATCGCTTAGAAAAAGAGGCTTAATGAATTCCAAGTGCAAGCATTATACGCAGTGGAATGATACATGATTGGTGTAAGCAGTTAATGAATATGTCTGTTAGCTGCAAAACTTCTAACTCAGAAGAATTGATGAGCATCTTCCCCAGGCCAAAAATTACAATAATGAACATTCCATGTTTCCCTGGCCTTGCAAGCTAATGGGTTCCTTAAGCACCCAGATAAGATTCAGGAAATGAGCTGACTCTGATCAAATTTAGGGCCAAGCTAGGACTGTAAAGCTAAATTCAGCTGACATTATCTCCAGGCGTAATTGGAGACCACTATGTATTAGACCAGCTGTGAAGGTTGCAAAAGGTCATTCAAGGAACCCAGTCTTGCCATGCCAGGTAAAGTTTGTGGAAAACTTGGGGAGCTCATCTTGATCAGACTATTATTTGGAAAAAGTTTAAGACCTGAAAATGATTACTCCAAAAGCCTGTAGGAAATTCTTTTCAATTTCCCCCTTTCCATTTTTTTTTTCAAATGGTTGGCTTGATGGTGAGCTGAGAGAAATATTTGAATGTAGTCTCTATAGGTGGTTCAAAAGAATTTATTTATTTATTTGATTAATTAATTAATTAGATTAATTAATTAATTAATTTAAAATGGGCAATTTTTAGATGCACCTGCCTATAGCCTTCCTCCCTCCTAAATCATTCATTCATTCATTCATTCATTTTCAATGTTAATTTTTAGTCTGCTTCTCCCAGCCTTCCTTTTCTTGGCCATGCCAGATAAGATCAATGTTAGCCCAATGTTAGCTGCTCACTTTCCCTCTAGTCCTATTTCATTTAAACACCTTGAAAAGTTTTGGTCATCCTAGAAGATGAATTGCACCATGAGATAGACAGGAAAAGGAACCTTTGTTAGTTCTGCTAGATCTCCCAAATGACACTGTTTTCCTTCTAAATTGCCTAGCATTACAAGTGTTCTGCTTTTTCCTGGCTGGTAGGTTGAGAAGAGTTTAGGAAAATGGTCTTGTTTAATTGGGACCTAGAAGGTCCTTCTTAATCCAGATGTTGCTATAAATCATGACAGGAAATTACTGTTTGGTGCTTTGGATATGGAAGGTTAACATGTGGAATCTGTGTTTTGACTGTAGACCTGGAAAACTCTGCTTGATTTCTGATCTATGGCAAAATGTAAGATGTTGGTGTTCTTAAGATGTGGAACATAGGACATTCCCACACTGGAAGCTGCTAAGTGCATTTCAAGGAAAGTTGCCTTGGATACCTATGGAGGCTTCTTTTCAAATTCAATTGCATTTTTTTTTTAAATCAGGATTAGGACAAAGAGGGAACCAGGTAAGTTTCCACTTTGTGAGTCAAAGTTGTCTAATCTTTCCTTGATTTTTTAAATATTAACAAAAATGTGCATATTAATTCCAGGGGGACAATTAGCAACATAGGTAGTTTTGTTCTAAATTGATATGGATATGTTTTCTGTGGCTTCAGGCTGGACAATGGGGGAAAGGGGGTGTGAGAGTCCTAGTGGGAAGGATAAAGGCCATAAAAGAGATGGGGCCAATCTCAGATACGGATGGAGCTGGGATTCTCTTTCAGTGTGGGAGAAGCTGGAAGTGGGGGTGAGTGTCTTTGGATTAAGTCAGCTTTAGGTTTACTGCCCAGTTTTATGGGAATCCTGCCTCAAAATGATGATAAAACACATTTCATTGGTGCAGTTAAAGAAGACTCAGGAGGCCATAAAACTCTTTGAGGACTACATGCAAACTTGAGGACACTGATTCCCCTCCTTGGTCCTAAATCATTAGAATTGTAGCAGGATATTGGAGATGCATGTTTCATTGCAACTGACATTCTACAGGTAGTCCTCACTTAACGACCATAATTGGGACCAGAATTTAGGTTGCTAAATGATGCAGTCATTCAGCGAATCATTACTTGACTCGATTTTATGACCTTTTTTGTAGTAGTCATTAAGTGAATCACATAGTTCTCCATTGATTTTGCTTGCTGGAAGCTGGGAAGGTTGCAAATGGTGATGATGTGACCCCAAGACACTGCAACTGTTGTAAGTGTGAGCTGGTTGCCAAACACCTGGATCGTGATCACGTGACCGCGGAGGCTCTGGTCATAAATCACTTTTTAGCCCTGTTGTAACTTCAAATAGTCACTAAACAAATGGTCATTAAGCGAGGACTACCTGTAATTGAATTTGTGTATTTAGTGAATGAAGAGATGGCTCAGGGAAAGAGGGGACTAGGAATCCAGTCCAGCATAACATGATGGGATACCAAACTGACCATTGGAAATCTAGAACATTAAGAACAGAAGAAAGCAGGCAAGTAGGCCCATATATAAATCAGCATTTTCTCAGCTTTGATGCTGCATGAACCTCATAAAGCATTTTGACAGGAAAACCATCAAGCACATAAGATAAAGTTACACATCCGACACCACATATTGCCATATACCTTCCTGTTGTTTTTGTCTTCCTGTTACAGGCTTGTATTTCTTTCACCTTGCAGAGGTGACCTGAAGTTCATACCTACAAATCCGACCGCAGGTCTTTTAAAGAGCTCCAACATAATATTTCACTTAGTCAGTTTTCTTCCAGTTCAACATACTCAAAATACTGTAACTGAGAAGAAACAGAAACAACCTGATGCCACTGAGCTATACTAGTCCAACTTCAAAAATTTTATCAAGTAGATTGAGAGAGCCACTTTGGTGTAGTGGTTAAGGCACCAGGCTAGGAGACCATGAGTGCTAGTCCCACCTTGGGCATGAAGACAGCTGGGTGACCTTAGGCCAGTCACTCTCTTAGCCCTAGGAAGAAGGCGGCAAGAGCAAACCACTTCCAAAAACATTGCCAAGAAAACTGCAGGGACTTATCTTGAAGGCACTGACTTAAAGGCACACACACATGCCAAAATAATTTGGCTTTATATATTATGAACCTTGATTTAGATTAGAGGAATCACTATTACTGCTGTCCCTCAAAGGCACACACACACACAAAAAATCAAGTAGATCATCTCCACTCTTCTTTTACATCAGTGGTGTTTTAGTAACATTTGAACAGAGTTATTTCTATGAAAACACTTTTTCTCTTTTTTCTGCAAAGGCAGTTGGCATCTGTGATTTAAACTGGGTAATTCAAATTTAATCCTGCATATCTCTGTGTGTGTTTGCATATCCCCAGAGATTTTCTGTTGCTGTGTTCAAAACAAGGATCTCCTGCTAGAAGGTCCAGCAAATTCTTGAGCCCCAGTCCCCTTGGCCAAATCTCATGAGTTCTCAAAATCCCATTAGATGTCACACAAGATGTTGCTGAAGTCCTGTGAGATTTTGGAGGGGGGCACAGGGAATCAGCCAAAGAGAGGGTTTCTGGCTCATGGTTCAGACCAAAAGTATTATTGGAATATACAGTTCTGCAAAATGAATTATGCATAATGCAGACACACATATATTGATTTCATAAGCTGCCTTTCTGGAAGAAGTCCACTCAAGACAGTAAACAAAATAGAAATGTAATTAAAAGCAAAAGTACTACTGCATTATAATTAATTTTTAAAATTCAAGATCACCAACAGCAGCAATAGTAACATTAGACTGAAGAGATAGTGTGGTGCAGTGGTTAAAATGTTGGACTAGGATCAGGAAGACCCAGATACAAGCTGCCCTTGGCCACTTGGTTAAACGGGGCTGTTGTTGGGAGATAAAATGAAGGGAGATTCCAGTATACAACCACCTTGAGCTCCAGAAGGAAAATGAAATAAATACTAATAATCTATTATAACAGTTATTATAATATTATAAAAGTGCAACCCTTTTGTGTGGGGGGTGGGGGACAGCTAAGTCACCTTTGACCTTCAGGTGGCTGGCTGACAGCCGCACAAATGTTTGGGGGTTAAATAAAGAAATGGGAATTACAAGGTTTGATATCACACTTGAAGATGCACATGACTTGGAAGATATTTCTTTAAGGCAACAGCTTGTACAGAGGAGACCTCCCCAGTTAATGCTGACCAGTCAAAGAGAACTTAAACATGGGCTGACAAAGAAGACAAAGAAAAATGGGTGGTCTTATATAGGGAGGGAACTGTGTACATGAGCAGAGCCAAATTTTGCATACAAATCTGGCCCCAAATATTTAGGGCAGTGTTTCTCAAACTTTCAGAATTGTGGACCATTGAATAAATATTCAGAAAATGCAGGGACCACCTAATTAAACAAATACCCCCTCTCTAAGTTTTTGTCTTTAAGAGTATGGAAGTTCACGTTTATCGGCAAACGTTGATTATAGTTTTCTTTCTGCCTCCTCTATTTTTAAATGCCCCTTTAAATGAATCTTTGTACAAAATCATCATCATTAGCAGCAGCAGCCTCTAAGATTAATCATTTATTTACTCTTGAATTCATTTACATGTCCCAAGTCCTGGTCCTAAATATTATTCAGTAAGAATATCTGAATATTAAAGCTGTGATGGAGTGATATTCTTTCTGCTCTCATCCCAGGGCTTATCATCTGGCTCAGTGGTGGATAGTTTGAGCCATAGATCAGATTCCACATCTAACTGATCCCTTTTTTTTTCTATTTTACTTCTATTATATTTGAAAACACAAACTCACAATTGTAGGTCCTGGGATGTAGTAGACTTCTCAGAGCCCAGAAAAAAGGAGGTCAGTTTGCAAAATATTACAAGTTTAGAACATCTACACCTTCCTCTATGTCAGGAAAATGGATACCTACCTCACCATTGCATCAACAGGTGGTTAGCAAGTAGATTGAGGAAACCATTTCCTAAAAAAACTTAGAGATAGATGAGGTGTTAAAGTAAATGAATTCAATTGCCAAGATTTCTACCTGACCTCCCTTTTCCCTTTCAATAAATCTGGTGAATTAAAATCTGTGAGAATCTAGTCTTGATTGTGAATGGCTGCTAGGGAGTTCACATTAGGTATGTGAGAGCTGCTGAATAGTTCTGGATATTCCAAATTTGGAAGACATTTCTCACCACTCGCCTTGCCTGTCACTAAGTCAACAAGCATATCACACTTGCCAGCTGGAAGATCAAAGGACTCACCTTGAGAGACAGCAGCCAATGGATTCCTAATCTATTCTTTAGTTACACTGGTCTCTGGAAAGTTCCTTTGATGCTCTGGATGTGTGTTTGTGCATGTTTTAATGTTCCCTATTAACACATCGTCAGTTTCTTCCTCTGAAGAATGGAGAAAATTGTTAAGAGTGGAGAGTCAATTTCTGTTGGGCAAGCTGTTTTTACTGTAGTATAGGCTTCTGAAGAAACGTCAAAATCTTGTCGCCCACGTTAAAAATTGGGGTATTTCAGCCTTGAACTGAAAAGTTGAAGCTATTTAGAGCACTGAGTATGGCACTGAGGTAATGTGACTTGAGCTAGCCAGTTGACATCCTGGGGAGTTTTATTTTACTGGCCTCACCCATTGCTATCAAGAAATGTTTTTATCTCTTCCCTCAGCACTAAAACTGCTGTGAGGAACTTTCTTCTTGACAGCCACCGTCTTTCCATGTAGAAATGCAGAATCTTGTATTCGTTGGCCATATCTTCACATTAGCATGCTGAAAAGAAATGTACTCAAAGACCTCAATTTGATTGTGTTCACAATTTTCACAACTTGCTTCAAGGGCTGAATTGAAAGCAGGAGCTGTTTTTTGGACCACCAACTGTTCTTTGTGTATACAGCTTTGTATGTGTGCATTCAGGGGAAACTTCTTTCAAGCATGCAGCAATGCCCTTCCTTGCTCCACACACAACTGGGTTCTCCATCGGTCCTTATGCCCACATCACAGCTCATACAGCAATAAAAAAAACTATCTTCCCTATGTAGTTTGACTTTTCACTGATAAGCAGAACTAAAAGTTCTCCAGCGCTTCTCCCTCATAAATGTATATAAGCCAAAAGTGATTCATGCTCCGCACATCAGTTTTTTCATCCAACCATGCTGCAAAATATTTGCTAGCATGCACGCATGACAGTAATTGGTCCCCCCCCCCCCGGATTTAATATGATCTTTTATAGTATTGTTGAATAAGGGAATATCGTCAATAGCTTCTGTCTGTATTTGGCAGCTAGGTTTACAACTGCTTCAGCTATGTTGTAACTTCTACCCTATTTTGCTATTTTTATTTATTTACTGAGGTTTGTATGTTGCTCTAATTGTATACATCTATGAGGAATGCAACTCCGAATGATGCCTCTGCTGTTTGTTACTTCTGTACCCTTGGCAACAAAAGTCCTTGATTTCTAATTGTTCTGGGAAAAAATGTATTTGTTTACTGGTAAGTTCACTTATCAGTTAATTGTGCTTTGTTTGAATATGCTACAAAAGCTTTGAAGTCTTCATGGCATCATCTGGCAAATTTTCGTAACATAAAATGCACAGAGAACTGGGGGTTCTGCTATCCAATTGGGTCTCCTAGCCAATGAAAATGCCTCTTTCCGATACACATTTTTCTTTTCGAGTTGCTTGTGCGACATCCCTGTTCCACTCTGCAGAGAACATGTGCCCTCACAGCCAGTAGCCGCAGTTGCAATCTGTTCAGTGTTGTCAGTTTTCTGAATTGTAGAACTTGCTTTCTGTATTACAATTTGTAAACTTCAATGAACCGATGAGCCGATTGTGCAAACCAGTAATAACCACCCCTGGTTCTAGTCTGGCCAGGTGACCATTGAGGCAGAGAGGGAAGCAAGGCTAAGATGGGAGACATAACCATGGGTAGGCTATGGTAATGTACCTTATGAACTTCCATGGACCATATTTTGAGAAACACTGGTTTAGAGCTTGAAAGGTCAAGTCTGTCCATTTTTATTGGAAATGCATCAGTAACTAGGGCTACCAGTACAGAATGCTTCTAACATCCTGGCCCTCTTGAACCTCCTACAAATAGCAACACACTCCACTATCTGAAACCTCTACACTGTCTTCATTAGTATTTTTTTTTTCTTCCTAGCATTCTCTTTCACTTTTCCCAGATCAGCCGAACGTTGATCTGTTGGTTCCAACACGAATGCCCTATAAATCTTGTTGCCATTAGAATATCACCTGGCCACCTGAAATAAGAAATTAAACAGATGAGCCGAGCTGGAACCTATGAAAATAGCAAAATAAATTTGGTGGAGTTGAAGAAGAGGACGAGTTTGGCCAGTAAGGTGCTGTTCTCATGCTTTGGGTGCAGGCTGCAAAGGATTTCATACATTATAGAATATGTTATATCACTTTCAAAGATTAGGAATGACTATTAAGTTTTAAACTGAGAATACATATTAGGAAGCATGGTCAACACAGTATGAATCACCAAGTGAAATTATAAGTTGTAATGAATTGAATCAATACTGAAAGTCTATTCTAGTTGGAATATCCCATGAAGCTAAGATATAGAGTCTATACATAGAAAAACCCAAATTTGGGGTGAGTTACAAATCCATGTATTAAGTTATAGCCCAGGAATTCAGTCAGACCTGAATTCTATGTTAAATTTACTTTTAAGATACAAAGTTATTCTTAACCAAGGAGCATACTCCCACAGTTTTGTTAACTATTCTTCCAAGGAATGACTACAGTAATAAATATTTGATTTGTTTATGGATGTCTGGCACATTTTTTGCCCCCAAGCTATTTCTTCTTTGTCATCTTTTTCTCCCTTGTATATCTGCAAAGTGTACAAATTTTACATCTTCAGTCAAATTTCACAAAATTAACATCATCCTCTGCCAAATTTGGAGGTGGGCTGTGCTATCAATAAATGTTTTTTTGATAGCACTGTTCTCTGCAGTTCAAAAAGGAGTGACTGATGGGTCCTTTCCTTTTTCCTTAAGAAAATTAGAATGATTCAAATTAGTTCTGGTGGCAACTTTTGGACTTTGTAGGATTCCATATGCAGGAAAATCCAAAAATAGTTCTGGAATACACAGGACGCTGCAGTGTAAACTCTGCCAATTACATGGCTCAGAGAATTTTGGCACATATTTCACAGCACAATTTCCTCTATGGTCTGTTCATCATAGACCTCGGTGGGCAAAGCCTAAGCAAACCTAACAGTCTTACGGGGACCTTTGCAACAGAGGCTCATCCTGGGCAGGACACTTGCTTGTTTTTGTTCCAGTAGTGTCATGCACAGATAAAAGGAGTCTGAATTCTTAAGAGAGATGTCCATCCTGACCAAATGTGTGAAGGTAAATGGTTAGCTTGCTTTCCAAGCAGATTAACACAAAAGATGTTCCCCTCCTTTTCACCACAGGGTCTATTTGAGCCCTCAAGTCTAACTCCCCTGGTACTCAAAATAAAGCATGACTATCCAATGGCTGCAGATCTTAGGCCTGGGGAAATATTCTTTGCTTCTCCTTCTGTTCAGCCCTGAGATGCTTGCTTTTATCCTCCTCTCCCCCCCCTGCACCCCCCCCCCACCTTGGGATCTCTGCCAGTTTCCTGCTGAAAATTGCCTTTCCTCAAAGCTTTCTACTCTCAAAAGTACCATTTACTGCATACGTTTCAGCAGGAGGTCCACCGCTGCTTTTTCTTCTAAATAAAAGTAGCCAGATTAAAACAAAAAAGAGGTATAAATAGTATAAAAGGTATAAATAGCAGAAATGAATAAATAAATATTGGCCTTTAAGCACCTACTGATTCTCAAAGCAGCATAACTGTCCTTGTACCAAGCAGGAAGAAGGGAAATAGTTCTTGGAAAAGTAAAAATAAGTTCTTCAAACCAAACTTGGCTTTAATGACTTCATGGACACCTTCCTGTTGCTTTTCTTGGCATCAACTGTAGCCTACTTTTTTCGTATTCCCTTGAGGTCTCCCATTAAAATACTAATCAGGCCTTATGGTCAACCCAGATTCTGTGACCTTCTGAGAATGCATAAAGTAGGGCCAAATGGCAGATGGTCTTTCAGACAATTAGCAGACAAGCCCTGCTAAATATCCCCAGTCTTTCCTTCACATGACTCTAATTCAGTTTTGATCAAATAGAACGTGCTTTGGACATTTCTTTCCAAGGTAAGAAAATGTGGGTATCTTTATTACAGCCTTCGAGTGAAATTTCACAGATGAAGTGTCGTGTTCTTGCAATTAATAGTTTTGAAGCAGGCAAGGAGGATGTCTTGTATTTCGTTGTGTGTTTGTCTTTTGTTGTACATCCATCTCTCCATTAGGGTTTTTTTGGGGGGGGGGTTCCCACATTCCACTTAAATCCCAAGGGAAAATATCACAAGGGAACTCCTTCCAGGAGCTTTTTTTTTTAGATTGGGAAGTAAAGACAGTCAGGGAGGCTTCAGGCATGTAAGAGCATCAAAATCAGCAGTAGCCCACTCTACATCTCCAACAATAAATTAACTCAGAAATATCACCAAGAGATATTATGAGAACGAACTACATTCTCAAATTTCTGAGAATAAGGTAGGCATATTTTAGCAAAGCATTCCTTCTTCTCCTTCTCCTTCTCCTCCCCCCCCCCCCGCCAACAGCTAGGTGAAATTATTGCTAATAATGTACACAATGGAATTTACAGAGATTTTTCCATAGTCCAATATATTCCTTCAGGACTGTTCACGCAGGACAAAATTGTACTGCTCACTTTAGAACACAACAGTCCTTCTCCAAACGTAATAGGAGAAGTTTCTTATCGCTTTCTAAGCAGCTGGTAGACTTAGTGTGCATAAGCTCTCCTTCTGTCCTCAGTAGGTTACAACTATGCTGGGTTATATCTTTGGGAGAAATTCATCTTTTTGAAGTCTCCTTTGTTTGTCAGCACAGCAGAGGTCAGTAAAACTAGCTGTGTCTTTTATTAATGGAACCTGCTGCTTTTACACAAAAACAAGATTATCTTTTTTTTTGTCCAATCCGTTTCCTCACTGGGCTTTTGACAGAACCTGATCCTTACATAAAAATGATGGAAGATGCCATTCAGATTAAAAAGCGTTGTGCTCTGTCACTTTCTAGAGCTGCATATTTCCAAAGCCTCAACAGAAGACATATTTCCAAGTGATTTTTGGTAATGGGGAGAATGTTGCTTATAGATTCTGAAGGTTTCTTTCCAGTCTTTTATGTTTTAGTGTATTTAATCCACTTCACCTTAGTGGAATGGCATGTATGCCATATGTTGCAGAACTTAAACTGGGAATATATTGTCCTGGCCTCATTGGCATAAGGTTCTAGATAATGGAAGGATGTTTGCCAAGGGTTAGGGTTAGGGTTTGTAATCTCCCTTACAACTCAACACTGCATTGTCTACCCATCACCACGAGGCTGCAACTGGTTACTAGACACTCAGATTTGGTCTACGACTCTCTTTCAAGGGCTATTCTTTCTTCCCTCCAATGAACCATGTCTCAAAAGAGGCCAGAAAACTCTTGGGTGATTATAGTGCCTGACACACCACTTTCACTAGAAGAAAAAATGTGTCAACCCTTTCAGCCCTTGTTCCACTACTGGAAGAAAAGGAACAAGAGCCAAGTACATAAGTTGACTGGCTTTCAACTTACCTGAGCTTGCAATCTGGGCTATCATTTATTATTACATTTCTATCCCATCTTTCTTGTGGGAACTCAGGGGTCTCCCCTCATTTCACTCCTGCCAAAAAATGTATAAGATAGATTGGATTTGGAGATAGTGACTAGGACAACATTATCCAGTAAGCTGCATGGTATTGCTTTGGATCCAGATTTCTTTGCTCCAAGTTCAACACCATAATCTATAAGCACTTTGCCTGACATATTCCTTTTCCTGAAATTCCAATTCTAATGGACTGTGGTTTAAAAAGCCACTGTCACAAATCCTACCAACCACTAGAGGCTGAGTTGACTGGTGGACCAAGGGACTGAGGTGGAGATGATCTCTTGTGTGTCATCATCGTCAGCATTACTTTGTGTGAAGTGGTAGATTCAGCCACATGAGACATGGCAGAAGGAGGAAACTAGGTTTAATCTCTTCCTTTGTTCTGAATTATTACTAGTACTATTACTCTTGTTTCTGCTTCTACTTGTATCATGTCTTTCTACTCATCAGACTTTTCCAGCTTGGTGCCTTCCGGCTGCTTGGACTTCAGACCAAAAATTCTGAACGTTATTCTGGTTCAGAATTCTAGGAGCTGAATTCCCTCATATTTGAAGGGAAGCAGGCTAGGAAAGGCTATCAAAGGTATAGTATATCAAGGATGTCCAGCTAGATGGCAGCACCTAGCTGTTCTTGGATTATCTATAAACCTAAGCAAAATTAGCCATGGTTACTAATTGGATGGACAGTCATCTTGGAAGTCCGGTGTTGTAACATAGACTGGGAAGATTAAAAAAAAGAATCTAAAAAGAAAGCAGTGACAAATCACTTCTACATTGTTGCCAAGAAAACTACAAGAATGTGTCCACTGGAGTACCAGAATATGAGGTCGATTGAAGGCAACTTTATTTTACTTCTATCAGAGATCCTGGATAGAATGAAGAAGACCTTGAGAACTGAATGGCTCAATGAGTCTGCTGTACGTATGACTTGAATCTGTTCCAACCCATAACAAATGCTTGTTGGAAGGCAGAAATTACTGTTGCCATGATGCTTCTCCAACTTTTCACTGGTCCCTGTTTGAATGCTTAATAAAGGCTTAAAATTAATTATCCCTTCCACCCTTTACACAAAGTTGTGAGTTTGGGGGGACATTGAATTAGAGCAAGCCATAGCTCTGGGCAAATTAGCAACTTCTTTGTTGCCTTACCCCATGATTAAATTCTGCATTGAGCACTTTGGTGTGGACTAGCGTAAAACTTGGTTTCAAGAGAGGATGAATGGAAGCTTTTGAAAGTTTAGGACACTCACCAATGCTACACCACATAAATCACAGTGCAAACTGTGTGATTATACCCTGCAGGGAAATAGACTGTGTGTTTATGGGGCTATTCGCTGAGCACTTAGGAATAATCTGATATAAAGCAGCAGGGGAGGAGAGTAATGACAACTTCAAATTAGTTTAATGAATGTTTACATTAAATGGAGAAAGGGGGGACCACTTTTCTACAAACATGCCAACATAAAAGTGACAGTTTTCTTTCCAGATGAGAACATTTTATTTTTCCTTAAAAAAGAAGAGGAGGAGGAGGAGAGGAGGAGGAGGAGAAGACCTGTGAAATTTTTAACCCTTTCAGAGTCATTCCACCTTACTATTTCCATTACCACAAAGAGAAAGCTCAGATGCCTGTTTTACTATTCGATTTCTCCTTATTTTTACTGGAAGTACATCTGGTCATCTGTGCATTTTGCCAGTCCCTGAATTTTCTGTGAGTTTTCCCTGTCCTACCACCACCACTTCTAACCAATTTCCAATGTGTTATGTATAAATATGATGATGATGATGATGATGATGATGATGATGATGATGATGATGATGATGATACGCTTTGGTTTCATCTATTTCATTCTAAGAGTTATTTAGAATTTCTTTGGGTGATACTTTTAGCTGACTTCATTGTTTGGTTATGTTCTTCCTGTTCAGTTGCCTACATCTCATTTTCATTCTGTATGTAGTCATACAAGCTGTTGGCTTTTTTCTGCCCAAGAAACCCTCATGGGATTCATTCCCTTATAATCTGTTCTTTTGGGATGTAACTGAAGATTGCAGATTGCTAGGGAAATGGTTAGACATAAAATGTAGGATACGTGCACCCTTCCAGCCCACCCATTAAAATCTGGCGTATTCTCTCAACTAAAGGAGATTTTAAAACAAACCAACTTGTACCCAGTTCATGAGAATTTCATCCAGATATTTTCTCTCCTCTAGGGAGAAAAAGTCTTTGCCATCAAATTAAATGAAGTGATTGGCAATTTTCAGAAGAACCTTTTGACACAACATTAGTGAATATGACACACATGCACGTATATGGGTTATAGTAGACTGGATATGAAAAAGTAAACTGAATCTGAACAAGGCAGAGTTATATTTCCAGACTGAATTTCAGGATTTGGGAGACAGACAGAGTTGCCCATTCATTTCAAGAAGCTTGAGGGCCCTCCTGAAGGTAGCATTGTTTACCTCAGCACGGACTTTTATTAACCCTGGCTGATAAATCAGTTTTTTCTCTAGCTAGAGGAGAAAGACCATGCATATGAACCTCACCGTTGTGTTACTTCAAGGCACACTTTCTGAAGTGCACACTTGAAGACAATCCAGTAACTGCAACTGGCCTTATATGAAGAAGCATGAGTAGTTAGCAGGATTTCCAACAGATGGCACATCACTTGGTTCAATTAGTTACACTGGTTACCATTTGCTTTCTGGACTCAATTCAAAGTGGTCATTGTGAGCTTCACAACAGCATGGGTCCAAATGATATATGGGATCACCTCTGTCCATACAGTCCATTCCACACTTTTAGATCTTTTGTTTTAGTAGGGCATCTTTTGCAAATCCTGCCACTGATGCACTTAGCAGTTAATTCTGTTTCTTTCCATGATGGGGACAAGATTATGGAACGACTTGGCTACCAGGACTCAGGCAGATATTCTCTTTGTTACACTGTAGGATGGAGCTTAAAATATTGCTTTGTAACCACGCTTATGAAATGTTTGGAAATGTTTCCCCTATTTTTAAAAGGAAAACCGAGTGTAATTATTTTTATTGATATTATTATTATTTAAATTTAATATAGCCACCCACTCCAGTGGATTCTGGGCAGCTTAGAAAATATAATACTAAATTAAAACCATAAACCAAACCAAACAAGACAGCCTGGACTAAAACCAACCATTAAAACAAAGCACATCTCTCTCTCTCTCTCACACACACACACACACACACACTTACACACACACATCACATCACATTTACCCCAGGCCTGGGACCAAAGCCAAGTTTTAAGGGCTTTTTGGAACCCCAGGAGAGAGTTATATGAATATATGTGAGCTTCCTAGGGCAATAAATGGTGAATGAAGGTGACATAATTTTACAAAACCTAAATAAGTGTACACTGGGTTATCTATCTAACAATGGACTAGTCTGACTTGCAATGGCTTAATACGATTTAAGTTTTCCATGTCTTCCATGAGTGTACTGAACATGATATATTTAGCATACAAATTATTTATTCCTCCTCTGTAGGCCTCACCCTTGCTGTAAAGCAGCTTTGGCCATATACGTTGGGAACTCGGGGAGATTATTCAGTTGAGAAGGCTACTTTGGGGCATTGTTGGAAATTAAAATGGCACCTGCTTGGTGAGCCAGTGCTGAACCTTGGAGAGGAGCATCATTCAAACAAGCTAAGGGAAGGCTTTATGGTTGACCCACTTTGGCATTCCTCTGGAGGATTCTACATGGCAATTCATGTTCAGTAAGCATGCAAGAAACCATTAACTTGGTTGCTCTGGAATGTTTGTGTGTGGATGGGGATCTGTTGACTTGCTCTGTAATAAAGACCAGGTTTATATTAATTCTATGCTATTTAGAATCCTTAGCTTGAAATTAGACACAGTGCTTCTCTCTCTATCATGTCTGGATACGGTCTGACTGGTTCCTGAGTATTCGAGATGTCCTTGAGCTCCAGAACAAGCAGTGACTTTGTTAGCACATGGGGATAGCAGGAAACAGAACCTACATGGTTCTTCCAGAAATAGAATGTGCCAATAGCATAGGTCAAGTGAAAAGCCCAGTAGCTCTCAAGCACCTTTTCTGCTTGTCAAGTATACAGTGGTGGGAAGGACGTTTCAGTGCCACCTGCTGCTAATTGAAGAGAGGGGCTTTTTCAAGTGGGGATTCCTGAAATACTTTAGAACAGGAGGCAGATAGTAGATTAGGACTGATGCAAAGACCTCTGAGCAATCTGGGTTTGTTTAGCACAGGTTCCACTTTGTTTACTCCTGCAACCTCAAAGCTTTTCCACCTTTCAAAATAGACTATGGAGTCCTTGGTGCTCTCTGAGCTTGATTGTTTAATTGCAGACATTTCATTACCCGACTAGGTAATGTCATCAGTGCTGCTGCATGTGGGGTTTGCTTCCTGTTTATATACAGTAGCTTGCCCTGCCAGTGTTGGTGGGGGTGTGGTTTTCTCCTTGGTAGTTCCTTGATTAGGGTATTGTTTTCTGCTTGATCATTTGTCTGGTGCTAATCCCTGCTTATCTGGGTGTAGGCTGCTGGAGAGGATGTGTTCTGGTCTTTTTGTTTCCTTCTTAGCTTTCTTATTGTGTCTTTTGAATGGTGTGTAAATGTGGTTTATCTCTATGTGTCTATTGATGGCTGATGCTTCTGAGTGCCGAGCTTCCAGGAATTCCCTAGCATTTTTGGATTTAGCTTGGTCCGGGATGTTCACAGTTTCTCAGTTGAAACTATGGTTGAGTCTGTCCATGTGTTGTGAGATTAAGGAGTCTTCATTGTGTTTTTGACTGCTAGTTGGTGTTCATGGATGTGCTCTGCTAGTCTTTTGCCTGTGTACCTATATAGTCCTTACACTGTATGTTGTAGATGACTCCTGTTTTTCCTGCTTGAGCTACTGGTTCTTTTGGTTTATTTAAAATGTTTTGGAAGGCTTTAGTTGGTTTGTGTGCTATGGTGATGCCATGTGGTTGTAATAGTCTGTTGGTTGTTTCTGAGATGTGTTTGATGTATGGCAGTGTTATCCTTTTCATAGCTTGTGTTGGTTGTGCTGTAGTGGGTTGAGTAGTCAGGCATTTTTTGATAAAGTTCAGTGGGCATCCATTTTGTTGGAAGATGGTGCATAGGTGATCTGTTTCCATTTTCTGGCCTTCTGGGTTGCTGCAGTGCATTTGTGCTCATCTGTTTGCACTCATCTGTTAAAATAGACTGTTAAAATCCCTGGCCTGTAGCAAGCCAGCTTCAGATTCCTACATGCATATGTGCAAGCCATCCCAATTCCATTCAGGTATCTCCCTGCATAAAGTAAAAATAAGGAAAGAGTGCACAGTGGTCATGTAATCCCCATACTGAGCATTTCCCAAAATCTTCACATGTTATCAAAAAGATCCAAAAAGGGAAACAGAAGCCATTTCGATCATGAACACACCTACAACCTTACTCATGCTTAGTAACCCAAGATTTTCAATTGCCCATAGAACTGCAAGCCCAACCAACTCATGAATTAAAATTCTGGTGTTCACTGGCTAGTTCAAACACTAGTGAAAAGATGCAAATGTCTACATGCATCTCCCCCATCCTATTTTTGTGACCCATCCCTCCCCCATCAAGATGGGGCCAATGGAATTTGAAAGCAAATCACTGATATCTAGCAGGGCAGTTTTTCATTTTTTTTTAACCCAGAAATAAGGACTAAAATACGTATGCTAAGCCTCACTAGGCTTGTCACATGTGTTTCATTCCTACTACCTACCAGCACTGTAAAAACCTGAAAAAGGGGCTATAATTTTAGCTACCCACCCCAGTGATATCATTACATCATTGTAAACCACCAGGGAGGGATTTATTTATTATTTTGTAAACTGTAAGCCAATGGTGTTGGGAGGGGGCTTGTTGGCATCTGCTTCTCTTAACCACTGTTAATCTGCAGGCAGATATCTTCATGGACCTTCACTGTAAAGTGCAAGTAAATCTTTTTGCAGACCTGCGATATCTTCTGGTTTCTGAACTTCCTCTTGTTTCTCAGTAGTCCTTCTCTGAGCCTGGCTCCTGAAGTTTCCTATTAGAAGATTGAGATGTGTCAAGACTGAAAGAGACGTTTACATTCATACTCAGCCTCTTGTACCTACCTCCTGTCCAATTTGATGGATGTCATACTGATCACTTTGAAGAGCCTGTATGCTTTGCATTAATTATGGGCAATGTTTGGTATAACCAGTTAAGGCCAGAAATTGTGCCAAATGATTCAGAACGTATTCAAGACAGCTTCATTTATGAGCAGACGGGTTTTGATTTTCCCCTTTTAAACCAATTTAGAAATACTTTGCATCTGTCTCCATTAGTCATTCACAGCCCTAATGATTCATAATTATGTAAACCTGAACAACACAGTGTTAGATTATTTATAACATCCTATCGGCAGAATATGATCATTTAAGAATGTGATTATTCTCAGCTAATGAGAAGTAAGCTATTGTCAACTATGAGTGGAATTCTTGTTTGTGAGTGAAATCTATTTTAAAAACAGAGCGAGATGGGGGTGGAGAAATCAGACTCCAGGTAGTCCCCAGTTTAAGAACGAGTTACATTCCCAAGTTCTGTCCTTATGTCACATTTGTATGTAAGCCAGAACAGTATTATTGTATAATACTGTATAAGTAGTATTGTGTAATTAACTCGAACCATTGTGTATTTAACTCGAATTTTGCTACAGTAGGCTCTGTTCTTAATTATGGGTCATCTGTAACCCAGATGTTCTTAACCTGAGGACTACCTGTACCAGTTAAACTTTTTAAAAATTTGAGGTCTGCTGTCAGCCCCACAGTGTAGACCAAATGAAGAAACTCCACAGAAGTCTAAAACTACTTGTATTAAAGTGTATTGTTGTTACAGACTGTTGCAAGTTCTAATGATGCTTTACCTCTTCTCTTTCTAATAATGTGAATGGGGAGGGGGTGTCTGAGATGTTTACACAAACCTTCTTCTTGTTTTGGACTCAAGTCATGTTTAGATCCTTGCTTTGGTACTGGATCTCTCCTCTCACATTAAGATCATCATCTTTTTCATCCTTGAGAAAAAAAGAAAAAGAAAATAATATCACAGCTATATTTGTTGACCCACATTAAGCTACAAACTGGGCAACAACTTTTTAGCTGACTGTTATAAAAAACCAGCTTGTGTCTTTAGTGGTTTGATGTGTTGATCAAATCCAGAATATTTGATTAACCAAGTATATTCATTATGGTTGAGGTAACTAACAGTAAGTGTGGTGTGCTCATGTCTCCATGGAAGAATTCAAATATTCATGCAAAACTGATAAGTATAGGTGAAATTCATCTTTCTGTTTCTCTGCCAGTTCTCACCACCTGGTTCTGTATAATTTCTTCTGCTGAACTGCAAGGAAAACATAACGCAATTTATTCAGGACTCTGTAGAGAGATATTGGAAAAATATGTTTGCCTTCTTCTTCCTCCCAATAATTTTATAATGCCCCACTGTTTTTTGTAAGGATTCATATTTTGAATTTTTGGCAGGGGAAGGAGCAGCAGTAGTTCTTGGGCTTCTAATAGATACTCTGGTACCAACCTGACTTTAACAAAACAAAGGCCAAGTAGGAGCGTGCCACAAGACTTTCTCTAGTGTTTTCAGAAAATCCATGGAGGAGGGAATCAAACTATATGCACTTTCCCTATTTTGGGGGGAGGGGGGTGCCTTCAAGTCAGTTTTTAACTACCTGGACTAGTCCCTGCAGTTTTCCTGGCAATGTTTTTCAGAAGTGGTTTGTCATTGCCTCCTTCCTAGGGCTGAGAGAAGACTGGCCCAAGGTCACCCAGTTGGCTTTGTGCCTAAGGTGGGACTAGAACTAAGAGTCTCCCAGTTTCTAGCCTGGTGCCTCATACCTTTCTATACTGAGTAGAACTTGGAATCTTTTCACACTAGGTTGTGAATTTATTTTATTCAGTTTGTACACCATCCAATTCCCATACACTGCATGGCGATATAGCCCATCCTTTTGTCCTTTATTAGGGAGTACATTTTTCATAAAAGCTGTTACAAACACCTCTGCAATCAGCCATAGTAGATACACTTTTGGGACTCCTGGTAGTCTGGACCAGTTGACCATCCTCTTGTGGTTGCATCCAGCTCTGAATGCAAGATTTGTTGGTAAAATGAGAGATGTTAACGAAAATAACAAGAAGAGGTCACGTGAATGCTGAGGTCTGAAGATCTGCCTTAGAAAATGTAATTCCAAAATTCCCTCAGGAAAGGAAATACCTTAGTCAACAATGACAGAAAACCAACTTTGGCTGCCTCCTTTAAACTTTCCAGGCTGTTTAGAAGATGATGTGACACTTAGAACTGAATACTACTGCATTTGTCAGAGTGGTTTCAGGCTCCAAGATTCCACAAAAGTTGTACCTTCCACTAGTGAAAAGAAGACCCTAATTCTTTCCTTAAAATATTCCCTGTTTTCCCATTTTTTAGTCCCTTACTTAGAGTAAAACCTGCAAGGAGACTTCAGCTAGCCATATTGACTTAATTGCAACATTGATCTCAATAAGTCCACTTTGGCATGAATTAGCATGGATCCAACCATGTATGTTTTTGAACACAGTCATTTTCAAGTCTTACAAAGAACATGAAATTGGCTCAGAAAGGGCCTACAAGTTGGAGGGTTTCACCTACACTTGGGGTTAAACTAACCTGAGTCAACTGTATTATTTCAGTGCAGAAGTGAGAGCTAATAGAAGATCTACCCTCTCTTCTTATAGCCAGCTATAAAGACTTCCTAGACCAGACCCACAAAACTGGGGCTTCTCTAGGAATAGTTCCTCTCAGTCCACTTTGCTTTTTAACCCTGCCAACGGGGAGTTAGTGAAAAACAGGCAGACATGGAGTACATAACTGTGCCTCTATCTATCCACAGGGGAGAATTTTTAATGTACTTTTCCAAAAACTAAAAATAAAAAGTGGTAGGTGATAGCCTCCCAGAAACGTTTCCAGTAAACATTTTTGTGTACAGTGGCTAGAGTCAGTCAAAGAAGGCAACTCCTTTTTGAGGCCATCTGCTTCCAACTCATTGGGTTTCATCCCAGGATGGCAGCCTTATTAGTGCAGTTGTGCCCTTGTTGACACTTAAGCTATCTAATCAGTGTTTCATTTTTTCCAGTATATCTGGTGGTACCATTCGGGTAAATAGAGTAGTGTTGGCTGTCCTTCAGAATGGTTTGACAGTTGAAATCCCATTACAGTTACTGACCAGAATAGAGCCTGCAACACTTCTACTGATGCAGTGGGAGGTGTTCCGGTTCAGAGTTCCAGCAAGCCATCCTTTTTCTAGCTTCCTCAGTTTCCCCACCATCCTAAGGGTCAGTCAATCTTGTTTGTGGCCATTGGAACATTCTCTTGTCCTTGAGTTTCCTGCTCTTAGTTTTTACTTGTTTATAATTTTCCATTTTGGTTTTTGAGTACTTCCCCAAACCTGCTGTTCTTGCTTTCCTTATGTGTATCATGTTGTTTTGGCTACAGTAGGACCTAGACCTGGAGAATGAGCACTGCTGTTATATAAGATAGATTGGAATGGGTTTGACCTCACCTACTAAACTGACTGAATGATGAATTAAGAATCATTTCAATGGCATGTCTTCCATTCCAAATTCCATTTCTGTATTGCATTTTCTCTTTCTAGTAGATTCAGATTATTTCTGAAGCTCTAATAGGACTATGGGTCAAACCTAAGTCTTGTCCTCCTTATTGTTGGCCCACTAAAATCAGTGACATTATTAATTCACAATGTTATGCCATACTCGGTTAAAGGAAATTCCAAAGCTGTTTACATTAAAAGTTATCCAAGAAATGCAATTTAAAATATAAAAACCATTAAACAATCACTAATAAACAAAAATTGTTAGGGCAGTTGGTGAAAGGATAGAATGGGAAATCAAAGGGAACATCTGGCCAGAAGTGTAAGTTTTGAATTTATATTGGAAGAACATCACAGAGCTCCCAGACTGGGCCTATTCTAAGTAGGACTAAGTCTGAATTGCATAAATGTAATCACTTCTGCATGGTGCTGAAAAGTTAAGCTGAGAGAGTTTGAGTTTATTACTTCAGGCTGCTTCAAAGAAGCCTCTGAGGGTTTCATTCTTTCTTTGGCTTTTCATCTCATTGATTTCAACAGCACCTCTGGGCATCATGCATGTTCCAAATACTTTGTTATGAACTGTTGTTCTACCTTGTCCCTCAGCTCACATTCCTCCAACTCAGTTCCTTGTTTCACATTCTCATCTCATCTTCTGAAACTACATTTCCAGCTCACCCCTGACAGTTGTCAATGGGTCAGCCCTGTAGTCTCAATTGCTTACAAGACCTGGAGATGTTAATTTAATGAATTTTTGAATGACATTTTGAAACATGTTGTCTTGTGGGCTGGTCTTTAGCGGGATAAAAGCCCTGGAGATTGATAGATCCTATTTTTAGGAGACTTGAGCTATATCAGTTATGAGTAGTTTTATAGAGTTTCTTTTGCCTTATCTTTGTGATCTTGCTCTGGAATAAGTCAATGAAGGTTTGAAATACAGGGAAAAGAAGCTGATAAGAAAAAGGATAATTGCTAGTGCCCCTAATGATAGATCATTTAACAAGGAGTCAAACTAATGTGCATTGAGAAGACAATATTAATGAAACTTGCATAATAATTTAATATTAGGAAATTAGGGCTGTGATTTTGCTACCTTTTTTGTAAAACGTAAAAGGAAACTAAGTTATATTTTATCTATATAATAGATAAATATGATTTCCCTCTTGTAACAGGAAGCTGTGAATATTAACAATCTGTGTTAATTGTTATAGATAAATGGAGATTCAGATTTAATAAATCCTTACACTTTCCATTTAGAGCCATTTGAAACAAAACTCAGTGACTTTCTAAATCCTTTGTCCTAATCATTTCCCAGTAAGAGGCATTTTATAGGTTGGTTTGTTTGCTACATTTTCCTGGATTATATATTAAACAATGTACACACTCTTGACTGTAACATACAAGACTAGATGTAGCCTACACTAGATGTCTGGCCTTGTCTCCCTACAGCTGCAGAAGACTTAACTGTCCTGTCATTTCAACCACTATTTGAAGATTGCGAACCTACTGTAAGACCTGGTTTCAGATCAGATTTGGGGCTTCAGAAAATATCCTGATCTAACTCGGACTGAATTAGAAGCTGTTCCTATTGATTTGGAGGCTGAATCCAAAATCATTTAGGAGACAAAAGCCAGTGATGTGACATAACTATGAATAGAATTGCTAAGAAATTTGCAACCAGGGACACATCTACATCTTCTCACTTTGATCTGAAAAATGCTAGTGGGTATATTTGAACGTAGGTCAATCAGTCCTGAGAGAGAGATGCGAGCACGTTCCCAAGGGTAGAAAAAGATATATTGTGTGCGTGTGTTTTTTTCATGAACTGTCATCCTCAGTTCTATTTTATTATCCAATGAGCTGGCTCTTTGCTTTGTCTTAGGTGGGTTTATTTGCTGTTAGTTTCACTTTGTGTGTTCATCGAAAGCAGTATGTCTACCTTGGAAGCCCACCTTTTTACTTTCTGGGGATGTATATTGGTTAACCACTTGTTTCTGTTAGAAAATACCACATATGCTATCAACACAGCTCTTGATCTGTTTTATGGTGGGCGAATGTGTGAAACAGAAAGTGATGAAATTAGGAGGTCCTCAATGCAATGACTTATGACTGTGTTGCAACCTCTTCCTTCCTCGTTTCCCCTCTCACTTGGGAGAACAGCTGGTGTTCAAGGAAGATATGCTGTCACCCTTGCTGGTATGTTAGTCTGGCAACCTTGAGACTGATTGTTTTGTTTCAAGCAGCCCTCTTAACCTCTATAGTTAAGGATTCAACAACTAGCTGAACATCTAATGAGTCCCCCATACACACATATACGCATATACATGAAACAAGGTCATTATTTTGTTTGGAGAAGTTAACCTATACTGTGGTAGGCTTTTTTTTTTTTTTTTTTTTTACAATCTGCAGCTTTCCCCCTGTGAGCTTCTTGTAAAACTGACTACATGTTAGCATGGTAGAGGTCAAAATGCATAATGCAGAACAATCAAATTTTATAAGAGCAGAGTCCTAAAACTGAAAGAGAATAGTGAGGGAATTCTGAAGAAGGCAACCGTTATGTTTCCAGAGTAGAAGGAAATTGGGCATACATGGTTCTCTGGAGCAAGATGACTTTCTTGGATTGGAGGTCATGTTCTAAGATTGGTCTTTTGTAAGGATTTGTTGAATCAGAGTACCCCTTTATAATTTGGCTGAATGGTAATACTCACTTCTCCTCTAACTTGGTGTCTTAAATCTGGATTACATCTACGTGAGCCACAGTAGTAGTAGTAGTAGCAGCAGCAGCGGCAGTAGCAGGTAGGTCTTAATAAAAGAGGTGGCCACTGGGTGCCCTAGCTAGTTGTATTTGCCATGGCTTCAGTCAAGCAGGTGACATTAGTAACTCTTTGATTTCTCCACTTCTGATACTTCCCTTTCTTGAACTGTTACTTAATCTTCCTTCTAAACAGTATTATCAATCAGAGCTGTTAGATTCTTGTTCCTGGAATTAAAATATTCAGAGAAATTCTCATAGAAGTAATGTGGTGGAACTTACTTTCAGTAAGTTATGAATTGTCCAAGGTTACCAGCCAGTTCAGCAATTCTTTCTCTTAGGGTCTGAAACCTCCTGGCTTGCCATATATCACTTAAATCCACAGAGAAGACATCAGAGGGGAACTCCTCTCAGGACATTTTCCCCCCTCTAGTTTAAAGGGTTTAGGCAACCAGGGAGCCTTCAAAGCAATGGGAAGATGTGTAACTGGAAACAGCAGCACCAGGAGTAGCACCCCCTTCCACTTCCAACAACAAGTAAGCTCAAAAATGCCACCAAGAGGGTTGGAAAGAAAAGGAGAAGAAGAAGAAGAGGAAGAGGAAGAAGAAAGCTTATTTTGCAGGGGAAGAATATTTAGAGAAATTGCAAGGCAAATTACAGCACAGCATTGAAATGGCAACTGAAGAGCCATATTGACTCCAACAGGAACTTTAACAGGAATTGAAAGTACAGACAACTTGGTTTACAATGCAAAGAGCAGAGTTCTCTGATGCTCTGTTAAAAATTTTGCCTTTTCTGGGAGGCAAAATAACTTTTGATCCATGCTCAACCTTGAATTGAGGAACAGCTCACTGGAATGTGTGGGTGACCTTGGAAGAAGGGGGGAAGAGATGCTGCCTAGGGAATGATCAGACAAAAGAGAAAGGAGTCCGCAACAGGGTAACGGCCCCAAAAAGAAACTTAGAAAGGACCCGTCCTAACTACTCAGGTGTTAAATAGGGAGGGTGGGAGATCTGTACTTTCAGACTTGCAAGATTCTGTTAATGTAGCCTTACAATAAAGTAGAATTAGCTCATCTGGTTGAGTTTCCTGTTTGGTTTATCTGGGAGGGCTGACACTGGGTCTGAATGAAAAAGCCACTATCATATTTTTCTCTTTTGTAAAGCACATACTCTCCAAAGCCCACACATTTTGCTGCTTATATATCCACATTGGCAACATATTCCATCCTTCAAATCCAAGATGAATAACCAGAGGAACCAAAAAGCATGAACTAAACATTCTCTTTCATAATCGTCTTGAAATCTCTGTTTCCATGTTTGAAAGTCAGAGCAATAGCATTGTCATTGAGACAGCTTCCAATAAGTTTAATACAGAATATTGGAAGAGGCTGGGAACAGGCTGTTCTGAGCCAAAAGCCAAGCTTACCTAGCAATTCAGAAAAAAGAGGGCGAAGTCTGACCCAGGATAGTTTGCTTCTTAAAACAGAGTAACAAGTGGTACTCCATTTACCAATGTGAATCAAGATCAGAAGTTGGTGTATTTATAGCAACTTGCTATCCTCCAGATAACAGAATTCTAGGAGCTGAAATCTCAACAGATTCAAGAGCACTAAACTGGGGGTGGCACCTATGTAAAAATGCAAACATTATAATTATAGTGCATGGTTTTGGAGCATATGTCCAGTATCAAACACAGAACTAAAGGAGTGGATTTCAGCTGGATGCTATTTTTCTAAGCTCCATTTCCCTAAAGTTGTTGAGCAACAATTTCTTCCCATCCCATCCAAGTCATTTTGAAAGCTCAGTGATCTTATTGAGGGATGGATTTATTTACTCGAATGCAACAGGAACAAAACAGCAGCAGACTTTGTAAAAGAACAGAGTGGTGTATTCTAGTTGGGTTTTATGGTATAGTTTCCTGTTTCTTCTCCATGCAGGAATTCAAGTTTCGTTTTAGCTTCTTTAAACTCTGTGTTTCCTTTTGTTGTGAGACGTTTGGTTTCTTCAGGTACATTCTGCTATGAAAGTTAACAAGCATTGCAAAAATCACTTTCAAAAATTTCCATTGCTTTGTTTCTCTTGGGTTTGCAAATAAGAGAACCAAGTACCCCAAATAGTTGCATGGGTCAGAACCCTTTTATGTAGGCCATATTCTTATTCAAATTGAAAATGTGGATTTCATGAAGAACAGATCATTATGAAAAACAACAGAATTTATTCCAGAAAGAATACAAAACAAGTCAACATCAAACCAAAAGCCCAAACTATTTCATATTATTCCTTTTGTTTATTTTTCTTCATAGATAATTTCAAATATTCATTTCCTACCTTCACATTCTTCAAGAACCTTTTTTTCCCCCTCTTCACTTTTCTTACTGGATTTTCTTCTAGTATAATATAGTACGGTATGAATAAACTAATTTTTTAAATACATATAAACATGTATGCAGGCTGAGAGTTCTGTTCCTAGTTAAGAAGTTGCTGCTAATATTAGACAAACAGAAGTATTAGTGGTGGTTAATCTTTGTGTGAAGGTGGATTTATGGCTGAGCTTCTTAGTATTTGAATTCATTGCTACAACTAATGGACATCTCAAACTGTCTTAAATCACTGGCTCTTTAGTGTGCCAAAAAGTAATAGAATGCTTAGAGTTACCATAATTTGGCACCTATGTTTAGAACTGGTTGCCAAAGGAGCTTATGGAGAAAAATGATCAAGGCAAATGTTTTTTCCAAGTGCTTTTCTTTCTTTCTTTCTTTCTTTCTTTCTTTCTTTCTTTCTTTCTTTCTTTCTTTCTTTCTTTCTTTCTTTCTTTCTTTCTTTCTTTTTCTTTCTTTCTTTCTTTCTTTCTTTCTTTCTCTCTCTCTCTCTCTCTTTCTCTCTCTCTCTCTCTCTCTCTCTTTCCCTCTCCTTCCTTCCTTCCTTCCTTCCTTCCTTCCTTCCTTCCTTCCTTCCTTCCTTCCTTCCTTCCTTCCTTCCTTCCTTCCTTCCTTGTTCTGAAATGTGCTTGATGGCTTTCTCTTTTCTGGATATAATTTGGAGTTGTAAAATACTCTGCCATTAACTTAATATGTGTAGACTTGGTAGAAAGATGCTTCCCTAAATGAAGGTGTGAGACAGAAGGTTGGAGGAGGACATCAGAGTGTTGAAAGCTGCTGCTGCTGCTTCATCTTCTTGCAGTCCTGAAATCCTTACAATGATTGCACTGAAGATCATGTCAGATTCACAGAACCAAAGATTGGAATAAGGGTGATCTCCCCCACTCAGCAGGTGGGAGGAACTTATTACATTCGTCCATTCAAGGTATCTAATTGATCACGATGGATTTCAGAGGGCACTTGGGGAATTTCTGAAGTTCTAGTGAGCAATTTGGCTGAAAGCCTGGTCACCTCCTAGAATCAGAGCATGACTATGGTACTTGACAGCATTACATCAGAGCGGCTTCTTCCTTCTTGCAGATTCATTGTGGCTTTTCCAAGGCTCTCTAGGACAGTGAAGATGCAGAGGAAATCTACAGTGCTGCTGGAGGAAGATATTCTCAGACCTGCCATTCACTGGAAAGAGCTCTTCCCAGAGCCTTCTCTGTGGTGATATAGGCAGCAAAAACTAAATATTTTGCAGCTCTTATTGTGTCTGCTGAAAGCTACCCAGCAGCCTTGTTTAAGGTAACCCATTTCCTCTTGGGGAAGAAGGAGCTGGTCAGTGCTAATGGAGATGATTGGAGCTTCATCTTGTGACCACTTCACCTGGGACCGTATCGATAAGTGGGTAGAGCTCTCTCTAGTGTCATTCCTGTCCCTTTTCTGCTGGATTCCTACCTCTCATGGCTGCTTAAGGCCTCTGAGGTGACAGGAGGTTGGAACTGAGTAATAGTCAATGCTTCTTTGGGTGAGAAGGTATTTCCATCTCCTCTAAAAGAGATTGTGGTGCACCCCCTGATCAAGAAGCCATTGTTATTTTGGACAACTTCAAGCCAGTTTCTAACCTCTATTTGGAGGAAGGTGGTAGCGAATGTAGTGGAGATGTACTTCAGAGGCCCTTAGATGAAGCAGATTATCTGTCCATTGGCAGTCAGGATTCAGGCTGGGGTTTATATGGAAACTGCATTGGTCACATTTATTTATTATGTTTGAAGAAACCTGGATCAGGGGTGTACAACCTTCTTGGTTCTCCCTGACTTTTCAATGGCTTTCGGTACTATTGACTATGGTATTCTTATGCACCAGCTCCAGGGGATTGGAGTGAGGGATGTGGTTCTCCTGTTTCCTAAGAAGTCATTTCCGGCAAGGTGACATGATGAGAGATCTGCTCAGAGACCTCTACTCCGTAAAGTGCCCCAGGGCTCCCTATTTTCCCCACTTAAAGAGAACATCTATATGAAACACCAGGAGAGGTCATCCAATGGACAGGGTCAAGTATCATCAATATGGAGATGATAGCCAGTTGAATCCCTCCAAGACAGAATGGCTTTGGGTCTGTGGGCCAAACCTTCCAGGGAAGCACCATCTTTGGCTCTGAATGGGACTGTACTTCCCACTCAGAGGTGGTTTGCAATTTGGGGTCCTGTTGGACTCACAGTTCCTGCTTAAGAAGAAGATGGCAGCTAATAGCAGGAGGGTTTTTGCACAGTTACATTTCATGTGCCAGTTATGACCATTCCTGGATCAGAAAGCCCTGCTAACAGTCACCCATACCCTAGTCACCTCCTGTTTGGATTACTTAACATGCTATACATGGAGCAACCCTTGAAAAGCATTCAGGAGCTACAGCAGTCTGGGCAGTAACAGGTGTTTCCCATTATATTTGGGTGACCCTACTGTTTCAAGAGCTTCTCTAGCTGCCAGTTGGCTTCCGGGCATGATTCAAAGTGCTAGTTGTCATCTTTAAGACCCACAGCTCCTCTGGAGCTGGACTGCCTTCTCTCCTATTTATCAACTCCCTCCAAGGAGTTGCCATCTGATGGGACTTAGGAAGTGGGCATTTTCTATCACTGCTTGCATCCATGATTTGGATGCAGAAACCCATCCTATCTCTTCCTCCTGGTTTTCAGGAGAGCATTTAAGAGTCGGATTTTCCATCTAGCTTAGGAGGAACGCTTGACTTAAAAACTGTATACAAATGTAGTAAGTAAGTAAGTAAGTAAGTAAGTAAGTAAATAAATAAATAAATAAATAGGTGGCTGTGGTGTTATCATGTTGCTGATGCATCTTTCCATTCATTGAAATCTCCTGATGAGATCTGTTTTTTATTTGTCCTTTGCATGTCCTTCTTTCCAATCACCATTCCTGAACAGGGAAAAAAAAGTTTTGTCCCATCCTTGGAGCTCAGATTTTCCATGTAATATTTTCTGTTTTAGTGAACAAGAAAGAAAGATAAAAACGAAATAAAACTCAGAGCTTCACTGCACCAATCATTTCATTGGGATTATATATAAAAATGACACTTCAAGCGGGCCTCCTTCATCACTATGACTAATGATTAAAACCATAATTTGTTTCCAACCTGTTGAATGTTTAAGAGCTTTTCTGACCCCTCACAAAATCCAGTTACTCCCCATTATTGGCCATAGAAAAATATGAAAGAGTCTGTTTCCTTAAAAGGGCCCTATTAATCTTCTGGATTTTGTAGCCCTGTATCAGAGAAAGCATTCTTCTAGAAAGATGCTGCTGTTAAAAAGTGATGCTGCACAGCAGAATCTCAAAAACACCTTGAGATCTTTTTCAAAAAGCTATTCCCTCTCCCCCACCCCTAAAAAAATATTGTAACCCTAACTCTAAGTTTTAAAGTTCTTCACTAAATCCCCCTTGCCATTATTTCTTACATTTTGTTTGCAGCGAACAGAATTATTGAAATGAACCAAACTGAAGTTCATAGACCTTTAAGGGGGCTGGGCCTGCCAAGAGGATTTTTCCATGTGCAAAACCCAAAGCCTTTGTCAAGATGATGAAAGCAGAGTCTTACCCTCATGACATAAGCTCTTCCCCTTTTATACATAGGTGCAATATCAAGGCAAGCATAACAAAGAAATGGAACTTGCCTTTTGATGGAGCAATGTTGCTTTTGTCATTTTTAACACACACACACACACTTGCCAACACCTCATCTTCTCTCTCTACTTGCATTCATATAAAGATCTGAAAAGTATCTCTGAAAGAATGATGCAGATATTTGCTCCCTGAATTCAGAAATAGGTGATCCTTTGTAGAATCCTGTTACGTATTCTGCATTTCAGAACACTGTGAAAGATGAGGGTCTCACACTCAGATTTTGTTGGCCTGAAGATTGAAAGTGTCTTTGTAATCATTGCTTCGTTTACTGAAGGCATCTCCAACTTGGTGTCCCTAAGAATGATCAGTTAGCATGGCCAAAGGCAAGGAAAGGGAGGGACATTTTTGCCCCCAGGCCTTTTTCACCTTTACAAATTATCTCTGAAGAAATGCAGTGGTTAGCAGTGGGGAGAATCAGCATTTCTCAGGCTATTGTGTGAAAGAAAACCCATTCAGCAAACTTATAAAGGAGTTGGCAAGGTCACCAGCCTTGCCCTCCCACTACCTCTGATGACACCCCATATCCACACCACCTACTTGTCTGAATGTGTGCCTGATCTCCATTGGTGAGTCTCCCTCAAAACAGAAGGCAGCACCAAGCCCATCTTGCTGATCCCCCCAAAACTAAGCAGGGTCAAACCTGTTCAAATCTTTATTGTTAGGTATAAACATAACTAATATTAATATATATGTATTATATGTATGTATGTATGTACATATATGTACATATATCTATATGTCCAGACATATATCTTTGGCCATGCTAACTGATCATTCTTAGGGACACCAAGGTGGAGATGCCTTCAGTAAATGAAGCAAGGATTACAAAGACACTTTCAATATATCTATATGTCCAGTTGCCATGACTCAACCTCCAGACAATTCCACCTGGATGACTGAGAATCTTCATAAACATATATGTGTGCATGTATATAATATTATTACTCATAGGGCATGACCAGTGAGGAGAGCACTAGAATCCCAAGCACTATAAATAAACAGTGTAAAACTATACAAAGCAGAAAACCTACAAAACATCTAAAAACAACTAAGAACATAAAATTCTGAGCCATAAAATAGGTGAAATAACCTTAAATCTAGGGAAGGGAATAACTAATAAGCATTAAGGGCTATGTCATTTGAAACAGAGATTAAGATTTGGAGGTTAAAAAGTAAGATTAAAAAGTTGAGGGATAGGAATAGTTGTTTCAGATTGCACTACTTAAAGTGTTTATAAGCCTGGGCAGAGATACGCATATCTAACACCAGATAGAAGGAATGTACCCATCTTCAGTTGAGGGTATATGGTCAAACCTGTATTTGGGGTGGAGGAGGGTTGTCACAAAGTCAAAGTAGCAGCAAAGTCCCATGAGCAAAGTCTTGTCCCTTTTTCACAAGTGTAGTGTGTGCCACACAAGTAAAAAAGGAGCAGGGCTTCAATCATGTGGTTGCAGCTCCATCTTGATCTTTTATCCCCCCTCTGGACACAGATATCTGGGGCTTGTCGGCTAAATGAGAAGTCAAAAAAAGAAAGCTATGACAAACCACTTCCATACTGCTGCTGAGAAACCTGCACAGACATGCCACCATCTGGAGCTAAAGGGAGTTTTTATTTTTGGCCTGGCTTGCATCACAAGATTCGGACAGAAAAACTGGGGAAGAGATGGGGCAAGTTAACCATGTACTGCAGACTTCTTGGATAAGCATTTTTTTTTTTAAATAACAAATGTGATCAACTGGCTCAACATTAGGATCTTCAACCACGTACATCGTCAGGTAGATAAACATGAATGCAAATCTTTGTTACAAAGACAGAGGACAATTTGCATCTCTCTTTGTTTTCTGCATTTGCTGAATAGATTTGTTTTTGACCCAAAGATTTCAAAGGGACGTTTTCTGGCAGATCATATTTTATTTCCCTTCTTGGTCATTTCCTCACTTTGTTTGCTGGCTTGCTCATTTGATGTATAGCTCACCTGTCCTCCAAGAGTTCAAGGCGCCTTACTTTGCGATGTCCCTTCAAGTTATCCCTATAATAATCTGGTGAGATAGACTGAGTAAAAAGAGAGGGACTGGCTAAAATGCCACCCAGTGAATTTCTGTGGCTTAGGTCAAACTGAAGCTGGCCCTTCCTGGTCTTCATCCAACACCTTAAGGACCACAGGTAGTCCCCAGTTTAAGAACAAGTTCCGTTCCCAAGGTCTGTCTTTAAGTCGAATTTGTATGTAAGCTGGAACAGTATTATTGTATAATACTATATAAGTAGTATTGTGTATTTAACTTGAATCATGGTGTATTTAACTTGAATCATGGTGTATTTAACTCAGATTTTGCTACAATAGGCTCGATTCTTAATTATGGGTTGTCTGTAAACCAGGTGTTCTTAACCGGGGGACTACCCGTATCCTATACTGACTGGGTGCTAAATTGCTATGGAGGGAGGTAGAACTTCACAGAGAATTGTCATCAAAGGGGAAAATAGTAACTCATACCTAGAAAAATGCTTCAGTAATAATAGAAGGCTAGGGAACAGAGCAAGAGTTCAGAAAGAGTCAATACTGAAGTAGTCTAGGTCTAGGTCATCTTTCTTTGCCTGCCTGCCTGCCTGCCTGCCTGCCATCCATCCATCCATCCATCCATCCATCCATCCATCCATCCATCCACTCACCCACATTGACTTCTTTAGGTAGACATGACCATAGCTGAACCATTTTTCCCACCATTTTACTTACATAAATGCTCCAGATAATTTTACAGTGCTTAAAACAAGAATGCAAAGTTGAAGGTATAGCATTACATTTGGTCAGTTGAGAAATCAAGTACCATTTAAAAGCTTAGTGAAAAAGATCTGTCTTCACCATTTGTTGGAAGCTGGAGATGCAGATTCCAAACCTAAGGAGGGTGTTCTATGAACTGGGAGCCACACAGAAAAAAGGGCCTCTCCCTTGAACCAGACAACCAAGCTTCTGGCAGCAGGGGAGTCTTCAAAACGATATCTTCTGCTGATCTAAGGGACCAGTCTGGTCATAGCAGAGGGATGAAGTCCCTTAGTCAGAACTTTTCATTTAAAGACCTCAAGTCATTAAGGGTCAGCACCAGCTTCCTAAATTGTTCCTGGTGGCAGTTGGCAACTAGCTCAGATCAGGACGAGCATTATAGGATCCTTGTACCATGTACCAGTTAGCAGCTTAGCTGCATCATTTTATACCAATTGCAATTTCTGGACACTTTTCACTACTTTGAACTGAGCTTGGAAACAGAATAGAAATAAATGCAGTTTTTGTAATAAGTGACTCATGCATGCCTTATAACCAGTTCTGGTCAATAATCCAGCAGCAGCCTTATGGATCTGGTGAAATGCTTCCCCAAAGAGTATGTTCCCCTTGTCCAGATGAGGTGTTTTGTTTCCTCCAATCGAGCTGAAAGCTAACAAAATTAAGAAGCCGCATCAACGTTGTTCAAGGATATTTGAACGTTGGGATTCCAACGTTCGAAACAGGCAACATCTTTGGTCAAAATGACCCTGACCTTATGGTGTGGAGAAAGGAAACTCAGCAAGTGACGATGGAGCTGTACTGTATTGCACTGTTGAGTAAAAGTGGTAGACATTTGTACTATCTGTATTTTTAGTAAATCAAAGAAGCAGCCTATTAAAACACAAGATTTACTTCCTTCCTGGAGGGAGGTAAGGTTAGCAGTGGTGGTCTTGTTTGCCAAAATGGAAGTGGTTGGGAGAACTCCAACAAAATGCAGGCATTAGTCTTTGGTTCTTACAAGCTCATTTGAATTATTTTTAACTTGCCTATATTAGAGGTCAGACTACATTCCAAGCCACTTTAATAAGCACAGGCTAAACATATGGCTGAACTTTGAGTATTTACTGTAAACGAGCTGCTTCCAAATTGATCCATTCATCTCCATGCATATTCATGTTTCTGACTGCTGACAGAGGCGATTGATTGGCATTGCTTTAAAGTGTCCTCGTTCCACCCCACTTCTGGGGAAAAAAAAGTTGGAATTTTGGAAACCCTTCAGCCTTCAAGAAGTATGTATGCCAGTCTCTGCTAAAGATTAGAGAAAGCTGTATTTCTAGGAATAGGCAGGCAGTTTTAATCATTATCTATAATTTACTTTGACTGGGTCAAAGTTAGCATTACCTTTGGCCACAGACCACATCCAGTACATTCTGCATGGAATCTCACTGATGTCAACCAAGCTATTTAAGAATCATTTACTACATTAAAAAAACCTGGATTTTCCACTCAATGCTTACATTTTAAGTCCTTCTGCCCAATTGTGCTTGTATACCTGCCTTTAAAGATACCTGTCTTGAAAAATAGTTTTGTCTCAGTTAAATATGACTGCTTTACGTGTATGTAAGAAACAGCTTTGAATAGACACACAAAGAATTGTGTAGCCTTTATTCTTAGCTGTTGTTAGCTTCCAGTAAATTAAAAGTAAAATTAGTGTAAAGATGAGGGGGGGGGGGAGATGTACTTTCAGACATGCAAGATTGATGTCAGCCTTGTGAGGTAGTCCAGACAAGAAGCACACCCAGAAATACTAACTCTATCTTTATTGTAAGGTTACATTAACAGAATTTTGCAAGTCTGAAAGTACATCTTTCCCCCCTCACCTTTGGAGTCCAAGAAATGAAGGAAAGTCCCTTCTGAGATGTTTGCCACACACACACACCTTCTTTCTGCAGGCTCAGCTGCCTCTTATCTGACTGTTGCCTAGTCTGTGGCTCTTCCTTCTGTCTCCCAAGGTCATTCCCTCATACCATTACAAGAATGGAACAAGTAGGAGAGGGTATTGCAGAAAATTAAGTTACTTAGTTTAGTCTTACAATTTATTGCCCTACTGGACTCCACAAGAATCTGGGCAGTTTACAATTTGAAATTAAAATGTAAGGAATATTTTTACTCAGGTTACATCCACCTCCTGTTTTGACCAAACATCCTGTCCCCATTGCCATGACATTTGACCCTCTAGCGCATCAGTGCTATAGAGTAAATAGATTATAAATTATGCCTTTGATATTATGTGTACAAGGCCAACATGCACACATAGTTTGCAGCATAGCAGTGAAGCACATGTTTCTGCCTTATTGGTTATGCTACTTCATACATGCAAGTGTGTTTGATTATTAAATTTTGAGCCGGTGACTGGCATCCGTGAATGAGCTGTCCAGAATCGACCCCCGCGTATAAAAGTGATCTTTCTTAACATTTTCTGAACAACTGTCTGATTCCATTGACAGGGCACTGAGTCTTCCAAGCCATGCTTAATCTATAGGAGCTGCCTAGAAAGGAGATCATCTTTGTAGTTGCCTCTCCCTCTACCATAATCGGATAGTTCCTTTGTGTATAGAACCTGAGCTCTGGGTGTTTGTATTTCACCTTCTCTTGGCAATTTAGTGGCCTGTAAAATGCAGAGATCCCATTTCCATATTCAGCTTGTATAGCAGTAGGCTTTAGAACATTCAAGGCCACTAACATTGGTGGAATATCATGTTTTAGCATGTCCATGGAAAAATCCCTATAATGGACTTTCTCCTATGCTAATTTATGACTTGGCAGACTTACTTAGCAGCAGCAACCACTATTAAAATCTTCACGCAAGTTTCCAGAATATTCTATCTCCACATCATTGTAAGAAATGAAAAATGACCCACATTTAAGTTTGCATAGTGCTTCCAAGGGTACCAGGGTCATTGTGGGAATTGAAATTGGCTCATTTACTGGTACTGATTGGAGGATTCAAGGCCATAATTGGTGGTGGGCCTTTGCCAGGAGGACGTGATGCTAACAAATTCTGAAGATGCTTCACAACAATCAGACAAGGCAGTGCAATTCAAATCCTAGGTTCTGTGCCTTGATTCATCACTTTTACAGAAATAATGTATGGAATAGAGCTCAGGTATTAAGTGATCAACCCCATAACCAAGATGCCAGACTATAGTTTCTCTTTGCTGCCATCTAGTAGTTACCAGCTCAGATATGGCGATCTTATATATAACCTGAGCGAGAATCAACTCTTTTTTCTTTCACCCAGGACTATGAGAGTAATTAGATCATACACTTTGGGAATATTCCTCTTCCCTATAGCTTTCCTACCATTTTTGTCTAACCATACCATTCATGTCAAGATATCTAGCATCACATGCCATATTTACTCTCCACCCTCAGCTTCCATATGCCCACCAACAAAGAGTTTGATTACTTTCAGATATAGATGTTGCAATAATTAAGGTGACTTATAGTTATTTTTGCGAGGAATGATATGTTATGGATTCTTTCAGCCATTCCTGTGGATGTAGTCTCACTGACATGTATGAATATACTCTTCAATCATGACATGAAGATTAAGAACTGATTGCATAAACCAAGTTTATTTTACATCTCTGATTGCTTGTCCTATTAACTGTTAAGTGCCTCTTTTGTGTGAAAGTAAGCACAGGCTATATGTTACATAAATAGGCTAGTTAAAAGAGTGAATTAATGGTTCATTAACCTCTACTGAACTTATATTCTTATTAGTGGAAACGCAGTTAAATGAGTGCTCAAATGATAATGTGAAAATAGTCAAAAGAATTTTACCAATTACACTTAATCAGAGGATATTAATTGAATGATGGGTCAGATAGTGGAGATGAAGGCCTCACCCTAACACACTGGGCTTAAAACATGGTTTATCTTTGGAAGATAAGGATTACTTGTAGAATTAATTAAATGCAATTACATACACATACTTGGGTCTCCTTTATCAATTGCAAGCAAATTATTAATACCTGTTGACCAATAATTAAAAAATTAAGTGTGTTGCTTTAGAGCAGCTGAATACATTGAATTATTGCTAAAACCTTCTTGATTTCTAAGACTGTACACTTCCATCAGCAGCCAATCTGTCTCTTTTTCTTTTCTTTTTGAAGCTACGTCTGTTTTGTTGTGTTGTAGTTCCAAGGGATCCTATGTCCACTCTGAATCTGGTGCAGAAAAATTAAGACCTTTAGGTCAGGCAACTTAAGGATATATGAATACATAATGGTTCAGTTGTACATGAGATGTATCATTTTACATGGGCTGGATTTTTCTTTCTGAGATTCAAGAATATTTCTGAAATGTAAAGTGATCTGAAAAGGACCAAGATATGCCCCTGTCTGCTTCCATTGTTGTTCATGACAAAGGTTATGAAATAGATATGCACTTTATCTGACACACACATATTCTGAGTCAGTGCAAATTCTGAAGAAATGTTCCTGTATCTGTTTAAAAATATTAATAGATTTGGGGGTAGGCCTGCCATGGATTGGAGTATAAATACACAGGGACAGTCTTCATGGTGGCCTCTTGATTTTGGAGTTCCCTCAGGAGAAGCAGTGATAGCTAACTTTTCATTGAGGGTTTGGCTCCTGGTGAAGACTTGTTTGCTATGAGCAGTTAGTGGCAAATGTAATGAATGCAGATTGACCTCCTGCCAAGGTGTATTGGTGTTAATTATGGTATTACTGGTTATCTTAATACAGTTCTTCCTTTCCTTTTATTTATTGAAGGGTAACATATAAAAAAGAGGAGGAAAGAATGAATGAAAAAGCTGTAGAATCTTGGGTTCTATCCAGGGTTGTACAGTACATGGCTAAAAAGTAACTCCTGTTTCAGAAGTTATTTCCCTACTTAAGGAGGGAGGCAGAGTTGGCAATTAGATGGGGGGTGTCAGCATGGTTCATCCTTGCACAGGAATAAGGACTGTTTTAAGATCTAAATCAAATACAGTGATTTATTGTTTCCAGTGAACAGTTGCTGCTAGAATTGGCGGAAAAAACATGGAAAGAAAGCCTTTTTTTCTGACAATTTACAGGATCTTTTGCTGATTTAATTCTAAACCACCTCAGGCTTCTTTTGCTATCCTGATAGAGTATCCTTCTCAAAGTAAAACCCGGTAATTCTTCTCGTAGGGTAAGGCCCGGATCTACATTACAGCTTTAGTCAACCTGTTATAGATTAGCCAGCAATGAACACTGGTCTCTGAGCCTTCCAGGGACATAGTTGGTCAGGACCACTCGGGCACAGATAATTTTGTAGCTTTAAACACCCTTTTTTTCCGAGCATGGCCATAAATAGCAAACCGCCCCAAAATATTATTAGATTTTTGTTGTTCTTGTTGTTGGCTTTGACCAATGGAGTAGAACGAGACCTCTGAATAACCCATTAGTTCCAGTGCTGTGCTTTGACGATTCTGCATCAGCAGCTCCTTTGCGATATAAGTCACTTGCTTTGCCCGCGTCTCTTAACAAATACCGTTGACAGGCACCACTGCAATTTTTCTGCATGTTCTGACAGTTTAATTCAGTACCTCCTGGCTAAGCAGCCTGAGCCTGAGGGGGTAATTCAGTGCACTGGCAATGCGCTGCTGCAATTAAAATAATTAACGGAGCAGGGATGGGCTGGCAGAGAAGGAGAACAAGAGAGCACTTCTCAGTCCCCACGTGGAATGACGGCTACCTCTCCCTTTGGAAACGAGGGCAATAGAATTTATTATTACCACTATATTTCCTTCCAGGTATCAAATGGACTTGCATCTTCGCTTGATTCACACTGCTGCTCCCTTCCGTTGTGTTTCATCTTATTTCTTCTCTTGGCATCACTAATCACTGCTTTCCCACCTGGTCTTGTCAAACAAAATGGGTCACCTTAGCCTTGGGCTGGCAAGCCCGGATCTCTCCAAATGGTGCTGAGTGGCCACTCCCAACAGTCCCGGCCAGCGTGCCCAACGATGAAGGATGCTGGGCATTGTAGTGCTGCAAAATCTGCAAGACCCCAAACTCCTCATTTCTGAGGATCTGGCTCAAAGAGATTTATTCTGGGGTCTGCTCAAGCTGGGAGCCCTTTTTAAAATCAGGGTGGTGGTTATGATTAAGCTACAGGGATCAGAATTAAGATTTCTTGTTTCATTCACTTTAGACAGTCATAAGTAACCAGCAGCAGCAGAAGACTGACTGAATCCTCTTAAAGCAGAATTGCAAACAGGATTCTTCAGGATCTGTTGGTAGATCAGAAGGCAGTCTTCAGCAGATCTACCAGACTTATTTTTCCTCCTAAGTGTTTAATCATTACAACACCAGCTAAGCTCCTCCCATTAAATTAAGATGTTGAAATGAGTAGCATTTGGGGGGAAACCAAGAGAGAATATTTATGTGAAAGGACTGGACTTTAATAAACTGGATCAGGTGTATGCCTGCTTCTACATTTTCATCTACTGCTTTTCATTTCTGGTTATTTAGTAGCAGTAGCAGTAATAGTAGTAATGCAGTCAATAAAGTGTTAATTACCCTGATATTTTTAATACTGTTAAATAGTGCATCATAATACATACAAAGTTATGTCTGAATTTTTAGAATTGTCATTATTTAGGGTATTTTCTACTTAGTTGTGTTCACACGATATATTTAGTTATAGAATTAACCCATTGTCTGGGTTTGAACCATGAACTAATTCAACAAGCTGGGATCACGATGTCCACTGAGCCATGAAAAAAACAGCCAAGTTTAGCTAGGCATCAGGCTAGAAAGTGGGAGACTGTGAGTTCTAGTCCCACCTTAGGCACAAAGCCAGCTGGGTGACCTTGGGCCAGTCCCTCTCTCTCAGCCCTAGGAAGAAGAAGGCAAGGGCAAACCACTTCCGAAATCTTGCCAAGAAAACTGCAGTCACCAGGAGTCAAGTCTGATTTGAAGACATCCCCAAAAAATTAAGAAATGAATTCACCTACTTGGCTTTTAGCTGACCTGTTTAAATATTGGTGTTTGTAATTAACACCATTCCCCCAAGAATTAAAGCATGCACCAACCTTATTACAATTCAGGGAGCTGGTGAAAACAACTTTATCCATCCAGCATTTTTCATAGCCAGTGGTTTTATGGTTTATATAGTTTAGAGTGTTTTAATCATATTACTTCATATGTGTTATTGCATTTTAAACTGTAGAACAATAATTTTCACTGGTACACTGCCTAGAAATCCATGGCACGACTAGGTGTGCTTGTGCGCTTTTCTTATTATTTATTGTAGGGAAACATTCAGTTACGCAAATGGAAATTGCAGCTCGGTCTTTTAAATGCATTATTTTGATCCATCCCACTTCATTAAAATTGTCCATCAAAGTGGCAACAAGAACTGCATTTCTCCAATGGCTTTTCCATCCTAGATAAACATCAGTATTTTTATCATGCCCCCCAGCTAATATCAGACTTGTGGAATGATAAAATAATGCAAAACATCCTTTGATCAGAATGAAGGAGGGTGTGCTTTTATCCTGCTCCTTCTTAGCCTTGGATGACTTCTCTTTCTCTGGGAAGATGGAGCATAGAGTTAGATCCCCGTGATGTGTTTTTAAACAAAAACGCCAACTTTCTTTTTTAAAGTCTCCCCTTCCCAGATTTCTGAAGCACTATTTATGTCCTCAGTCGCTAGTGCTCTAGAGAGAAACACAGCCATTTTAACATACTATTTTCTGCAGTGTGAGCATTTCAATTCCAGGCAGGCTACTGTAACTTTAAAAAGATTTAACGAACGTACCTCCAGTAGCTAAGCTGAAATAAGAAAGTCTCATGAGTTTAATGGATCAAACGGCCGTGATGGTTTTTATGGGCTCCTTTTCACTTTAGGGCAAAGGGAAGAGAGAGTGGGGCAGGTTGGTTTTAAATTCAAGGATTTATGTTGTTAATCCTCCTAGCTAATTATAATTTATGGGAATCCTGATAAATTAATATGCAGCTGCTATTCAAAAGCAGAAGAGGCAGGTTTAAACAAGCCTTGTTCATTTTTAATTTATTTCTACCAATGGAGAATATTAAATTAAATGAACACTGGGGCATTTTCAGGGGAAGGTGCATTCTCATGCTTTATGAGCAGATCTGTAGATTTTCTAGAAAGATTTTGCAAAGTTTTGTTTCCTTTCTGCAGCAAATAACCTCTCAATTTAGCATGTTGGCGATCATTCCAGGCTCAAATCGTTACAGTTCTTTCGAAGTAAAAGAACAGACGCAGAATAAAATTTGGAGGGAATGTGCAGATAGAGGGAGACCTTGAGTGTGTGCTTAGAGGAAAAGAAAGAAATCTTCTACAGTACTGATAAATTTTAAATTAATTTTTAATCTACCAGCAAAGCAGTCCTAACCAAATTATTCCTGCAGGGAGAAGTTGTAAGGAGCAGCACTGTCTGCCTTCATGTTTGTTTACAAAACAATTTTTTTTGAATCCCTTTCATAATTTTCAGGGGTGTGTGTGTGGTGGATTTATTTAAATCTTCCTAATGGGTCCATTAAGAGAACATACTGGACATTTCTGGCATAGGAAACAGCAGAGCACTGCAGAGGCTGCCTAAAAGGAGAAGGAAGAACCCATGTCCTCTCTTCCTCTCCAGCATTCATCTCCAGATTCCCTGGAGACAACTGCATCTTCAGAAGTTTCTGGAGATGACATCAGCATCATGTAAGGTTTGGTGTCTTCTGAGATTTCAGACATTTTCATTTTAGAATGTTGCCAAATCTGACAAGAGTTTTTCATGTTTGAATGTTTTGCAATATTTTATGGAGAAAATGTAATTTGAAGGTCCTGAGAATGCCTTCCGGGAACATTGCAATCACATTATTATCCCCTGTTGTAGAAGAATGGAGAAGTTGTACCTCCTTATTTAGTCTGACAGTTCCCTTTAGTCACCCATCCCTTTCCAAATCCTAATTTCTCCCTAACACTTAACAGATCATTGACACCTAACAGACGTAGTTCTGATTGGATGTAAGGTTTGTTTGTTTGCTTAAAGTAGATTCTTTTTCCTTAGAGAAATCATTTGACCCAATTATTTGCCAAGAGGTGACTCTTTTTTAAAGTATGCCCTGCAAATTTTGTGAGAAAATGGTGGGAATAACCAAGGATCTTTCTTTTTCCTCCCTTATGCAAGAGAATGCAGATTTGATTTATTTAGGTTTGTCTGTTTCTTAAAATGTTCTCCCACAAGAATCCTCACTAGTGGTGCAGGAAGTTTAAGAGTTACTAATATCCCTGCAGTTTTATATCCTCTAAAAGAGATAGCAGGGTAGCAAATATTATATTTGGAAATAATCTGCTTGACTGTTCTTTTGAAAGAAAAACCTCCCAGCTGTGCATTGCTAGATGAAGCTCAGCTCATAGCTTTAGGAGAGTTTTGAAGATTTAAAGCAATTTGATTTTACACATGGTGTGGGATTTTTCTACTTTTCAGACAAAGCGGCCTTCAGATTCTGGTGGTGATTTGTTTGTGGCTGTAATCACAGAAGTTTCAGAATATTGTTAAATCCTTCTGTGAGAAGGCAGGGAGAAGTGAGGGCCTCAAACGAACCATGTTTGCTAAGGGAGAGCGCTGTGCACCATGGGGCAGCCTTGGGGGGACGGCAGGAGGGAGGATGGGCAGAAGGCACACTCGCACCAGAGTGGAGAGGGACGGCAGGAGGGAGGAAAGACTGCAGGCAAGAGGCACGTTCGCTCCAGAGTGAAGAGAAGCGGCAGGGGGCGGCTGTCGGGTCAAGTGGGGATTGGAATGTGTATGGCGCTGATTGGATTCGGAAAGTGGAATGTCTGCGGTTTTGCGGTTAATTAGCGGCGCTCCGGGGCGGTAAAAAAGGTGAGATTGTGAGCCAAGCCCTCGTAGGAGGGGGAGGACAGATAGGGGGTATAAAAACCTGTCAGACCGTGCTTCGGGGTTCCTCCATTGCTGCGGGAGGGACCCACCTTTGCAAACGTGCCCAATAAAAACTTCTGTCTACTGGACAACCGAACCCGTGTCTGTCGTTTTCTGACAAAATTGGCGAGCCAGCCAGGAGTCCTCGACGTGGACCGGACTGTGGGGAACCGGTGAGTAATCGGCCGTAACACCCCGTTGAGGTGTCTCCCGTTTTCCCCGGAGTCGGGTCCAGGACGGGACTCCAATCGCCAGTCAGACAGAAGTAAAGAGGAAGTCGGCCGACGAGGAGACCTCCGGGAGGTCTGGTGAGTACAGCCTACCCATAATCTCGGGGAGATTAGCGTGGTTACGAGGCGTTGGACGCCGCAAGGGGACAGAAGAGTCCGGGACCTTCTGTAAGGTGGGAAACGTAGTCAGGAAGGATGGGTAAGGCGCAGAGTAAGAGTGTAAGGCCAGGGGCCAGTGGGAAAAATGCAGTAGGGGGAATCCCCATGGATTCTCCATTAGGACAATTGTTGCAACAATGGGAGACACCCTGGTTGTGTCCATTCACCAGGGGTCTGGAAAAACCGACCATGATAACTTTGTGCACTAAAGAATGGCCAAAATATCCACTAGTGGACCCCGAATTCCCCTACCATTGGGATACTCTTGGAATCCCCAGTAATTACTGGGTGACCCAACTAAAAAACTACATTGTGGAGCATAAAATGTTAACACAGGAACCCTATGTGGAAGTCTGGTTCCATGTTCATTGGGAGGGGCCTCGACCCAAGTTAGCCAAATTTTTTGTCCAAAAAGAACAGGAGGATGAGGAGGAGGACCTCTGGCTGACTAGACCTCAATGGGGGCCGCCACCTCCTCCTCCTCCTCCTCTTCCTACCGCTCCCCCTCCGGCGCCCCCACCCTATCCCGGGCTGCGGAAAGAGCTGGACCAGCTGAACCAAGACATTCAGAACTTGCCCTTTATTCTAAGGTCGGCCAGTGCCTTCCCCGTCCGGGAAGTCCCGAACGGAACGAACGCACAGGGGGTGACCGTCACCAGTTACGTAACAGTTCCCATCAAACCCAGTGAGTTGAGGGAATTAAAAAAAAAAAAAGACCCTCCCTCGTATGCAAGAGAACGCCCATACCGCCGCCGAACAATTGGAACTTTTTCTCGGCCCGGTGGAATACTCCTGGGGGAACTGAATTACATTTTAGCCCACCTCTATACGCCAGAAGAGAGGGGCCAGATTTGGCGAGCTGCGCTCGGGGCTTGGGAGCAAAGGAATGCAAATGTCCCAAATGCCCCGGCCGCAGATACTAAATTCCCTCTGGCAGACCCAAATTGGGATCCCAATAATGCTGAACATCGGGAGAACATGAGAGGAGTTTCCCCCTGTACGACTAGGGGGGTCATGGTTCCCCAACCGGGACCCACGGGGAACCCTTGGTAAACATCACGGTGGGTCCCACTGGCGAGGAACGGCAGTTCCTCGTGGATACCGGAGCCTCTCGAACATCGTTGTGCCAACCGATCCCAGGGATTGCGAAATCCCGGGGCGCGTCGGTATCGGTGATGGGGGTGGGAGGTTCTCCGGTCAAGGCAGACGTACTGGAGGGAGTGAGACTGGAGTGGAATGGGAAGGAGGTAACTGCAGATGTGTTACTGATCCCACAGGCAGGGGTGAACTTGCTGGGAAGGGATCTAATGGGTAGTCTAGGAGTGGAGTTGTGGAATGTGGAACAGGCAGAAAGGATGTGTTTGTTGCGGGAGGCGGACGTGGAGGTTGTGAACCCTGAGGTATGGGCAGGAGAGGGGGGGGCGGGTCGGTTCCGCATTGCCCCAATTAGCATCCCCTTGAAACCGGGGGTGACTGGTTTGCGGCAAGCCCAATACCCGCTGTCCCGGGATGGGAGGCGTGGGCTGAAGCCCATCATAGATGGGCTGAGGCGGCAAGGGCTGTTGGAGCCGGCTATGTCCCCCTTCAACTCCCCTATCTTAGCTGTGAAGAAGAAGGACAATAGTTACAGGCTGGTGCAGGATCTGAGGAGGGTCAACGATTTGGTCTTGGCCCGGACCCCGGTAGTGCCTGACCCCTACACTTTGATGGGGAAGATCCCTCCCGGGGATCGGTGGTTCACGGTGATAGACTTGAAGGATGCTTTTTGGTCATGCCCTCTGGCAGAAGAAAGTAGGGATCTGTTCGCTTTTGAGTGGGAAGATCCGGAGACTGGGAGGAAGCAACAACTGAGATGGACGGTGCTGCCCCAGGGGTACACCGAGAGCCCCCTCTTGTTTGGACAGGCATTGGAAGAGAAACTCCAGGGGTTCCGGGCCCCTGGGGGTTCTCGGGTGCTGCAGTATGTGGATGATTTGTTGGTGTCTGGAGAGAAGGAAGTAAAGGTGAGAGAAGACTCAGTGGCTTTATTGAACTGGTTGGCTGAAGAAGGATTGAAGGTGTCAAAAGGGAAGGTCCAATTTGTGGAAAGGGAGGTCAAGTATTTAGGACATGTACTCCGGAAGGGCGAGAAGTTGATTGATCCTTCTCCCATACAGGGGATAATGCAGTTGAAGCCCCCTCATACTAAAACGGAGGTGCGGCGGTTTCTGGGTCTAGTAGGATATTGCCGGCTATGGATAGATGAGTACATGAGCAAGGCTCAGTTTCTGTATGAGAAGTTGAAAGGATCATCTGACAGGGTAGAATGGACAGACGGGGACACAGAGAAGTGGGGAGAATTACGAAGGAGCCTGGTGACGGCCCCGGCTCTGGCTCTACCGAACTTGGCCCCCCCTTTCACCTATACGTTACAGCCCATCGGGGAACTGCCATTGGAGTGCTGACTCAGAGACGGGCTGGGAAATATCAACCAGTGGCCTTCCTGAGCAAAGCCCTAGAACCGGTGGTGAGGGGATGGCCGACTTGTGTGCAGGCAGTGGCTGCCGCTGCTGTGCTAGTGACAGAAGGGAAAAAACTCACTTTTGGGAGCCCCGTGATTGTCCATTCAACCCATCAGATCTTAAGTGTGCTTAGTCAGCAGGCGGCTGCTTGGATGACAGAAGGAAGGATGTTGAAATATGAGACAGTTCTCCGGATAAGTCCTGATGTGGTGGTAGGAACAGACAGGAATTTGAACCCAGCGGAGTTTCTTGCGGGGGAGCGGAAAGAATGGGAGCCGGCGGAGCACGAGTGCTCCACCCTGTTGCAGCTGCAAACAAAGACCCGGGAGGACCTGCAGGAGGTCCCGCTGGAGGAGGGTGAGGTCTGGTTTGTGGATGGGTCTAGTCGAGTAGAGCAGGGACAAAGGAAGTCAGGATATGCGATAGTGGCGGCGGAGGGAGAGACAATAGAGAAGGGGGCACTACCAGGGGATTGGTCGGCTCAGCTGTGTGAAGTGCACGCTTTGAAACGGGCACTAGAGTTGGGAAAGGGAGTGTCCCTCACCGTCTACACAGACTCGCGATACGCCTGGGGAGTAGTGCACACTTTCGGGAAAATTTGGCTGGAACGGGGTTTACTCACAGCTGCTGGAAAGGGAAGGTTGCAGGGAGGAAGCAGGTCATTGGGTTACAATTGAGGGGACCCCAGTAGTGAGCCGTGCTGACATGAGGGGGATGGTGGAGAAACTGCACGAAGGGTCTCACGGGGTGCAGGCTTTGGTAGACACTGTAAAGCTGTGGGAAGGGCCAACGGGGTGTTGAAGCAACATCTCACCAAACTGGGATTGGAAACAGGGCTACCTTGGACAAAGACACTTCCGGTTGCCCTGCTTCGAATGCGGACAGCCCCTCGCAAGGATGTGGGGGTCTCCCCATTCAAGCTGATGATGGGAAGACCTTTCCTGGCTCCAATGGGAGAGCCTATCCCCGAGCTAAAGGATGCCTTCCTGAGAAAGTATCTCTTGGTACTGTCACAATCTCTCTTGTCTCTAAGAAAACAGGGACTCCTCGCTCAACGGCCCCCCTTGCTGAAAGACCAACACCCCCACAAGCCAGAGGATTGGGTCCTGATAAAAACGTGGAAGGATGAGAAGCTGAAATCATCTTGGGAGGGACCATACCAAGTTCTCCTGACAACTGAATCAGCGGTTCGGACCTGACAGGGGGGTTGGACCCACTACCATCGGGTTAAGCAAGCTCCCGACCCCCGACCATGGACTGCCCAACCGGGAGACAGACTCAAAGTAAAACTTAAAAGGAACTGAACTAAGGCAGGGGAGGAGATGACCAACATAAAGGCGTAGAATTGGCACAGACAGCTTTGATCACTGGGGATGATCCCCGTGGGTGGGGGGGGATGTTCTATCATTTTGGGTCTTCTCCCATACCAAGACCCTGGACTAATCAAAGGCAAATGGCTCTAAATCTCTTGGGGATAACCAATGCAACTCAATGTGTATATTTCAACAATACCCAGAACCGTACCCCCATTGCCCTCAAAAGGTCCTGCTTTCACTTGTGGAGGGGTCTATAATATCCCTTACGCCTCAACCCCTCTATACCTACCTAAAGGTTTCTTTTTGTTATGTGGACATGAAGCTTACACCTATGTTCCAGCCTATAGTTCAGGGGCCCTTGTGCCATAGGGCGCCTGACCTCTCTATATGCCCTGCCTCCAATACAAGCGCACCCATCAAAAGAAGAAAGAAAAAGGGAGCTGCCATCTGATTGTGAGAGTGATGTGACACTCTTGTCCGAAACAGAAGCCATGGCTCTGGCCCTCTCCTTAGTAGGGGTTCCTGCACTAAGTGGAAGGGCTTACCTGGACCTAAGGAAGGTGGCCTGCCTCCTGGCTAAAAGTGTCAACCTTACATCCTCTCTCATTGCAGCCCTCACTGAAGAAGTCACTGAGATCAGGAGGGTGGTCATTCAAAATCGGATAGCTATAGACTATCTCCTATTAAGGGCAGGACAAGGCTGTGAATCTTTTCAAGGTCTTTGTTGCTTTAACCTAACCAACAATAAGAATTATGTTGAAGCAAAACTAGCCAAGTTGAAGACCTTAGCCTCTCGCATATCCGAGGATCCAGAGGGATGGAATTGGTCGTGGCTCACTAGTTGGTTACCTAACTTTGCTTGGTTAAAACAACTTTTTGTACTAGCCATTGGTTTCATTGCCTTACTGGTACTAGTATGTTGCTTAATGCAATGTCTCCCTGCTTGTGGGAATTACCTGTCCCAGTGTGTGAAGCCCCGGGTCCGGGACGAGGGAGCAATCCTGTTAGCCAGGTTTGAGGCCCAACAGAGGCGTGAAAAGAAAAAGGGGGGATTGTGAGAAGGCAGGGAGAAGTGAGGGCCTCAAACGAACCATGTTTGCTAAGGGAGAGCGCTGTGCACCATGGGGCAGCCTTGGGGGGACGGCAGGAGGGAGGATGGGCAGAAGGCACACTCGCACCAGAGTGGAGAGGGACGGCAGGAGGGAGGAAAGACTGCAGGCAAGAGGCACGTTCGCTCCAGAGTGAAGAGAAGCGGCAGGGGGCGGCTGTCGGGTCAAGTGGGGATTGGAATGTGTATGGCGCTGATTGGATTCGGAAAGTGGAATGTCTGCGGTTTTGCGGTTAATTAGCGGCGCTCCGGGGCGGTAAAAAAGGTGAGATTGTGAGCCAAGCCCTCGTAGGAGGGGGAGGACAGATAGGGGGTATAAAAACCTGTCAGACCGTGCTTCGGGGTTCCTCCATTGCTGCGGGAGGGACCCACCTTTGCAAACGTGCCCAATAAAAACTTCTGTCTACTGGACAACCGAACCCGTGTCTGTCGTTTTCTGACACTTCCAAATACTTCCAAAAGCATTTGCTTGCTTAAAGCCCCCTCTCACCATGTAGTGAGATGATTCACTGTTTATGATGTATCATTAAACAGGCGGATCTAATATCCAGTCTAGAATTTAAGATTCTAAAACAGTTTATTTTTCTTCTGTTGATACAACAGAACTTAGAAGACAGGCAGTATATATGAGTCTAGCTGGAGTAGGGATTCATCCGCCTTCATCTAGTGAGTAGGGATCAGATTCTTGCTAATGTGTCATATTGCCTTTTTGAGAATGTGCATTGATATAACTTTGTTGCTAGAGGCTAGGGGTTCAAAAGAATTCTGCCATGAATCTAAATCTAGATGGGAATGAATTTGGGAGTTTCATGCAGGTGAGATCTACAGTGGGATGAAAATTAACATCCTCTGAACATCGTGATCTCTGCTTTTTCTTCTGTTTGGTCAAAGGGGGCAGGAGAGGAAGCAAACCTAGAACATCCATCCATTTGATGGTTATTTTAATGGGAAACTATCAAATTCACACTTCCCAATCCACCACAAATTTCAGTATTTGCAAGTTTAGAAATTGTATTTTGTATACTCCTATAACACATGTGTATATTAGAGGAAAAGTGTACACAAAAATGCATGTATCAGTGAAAAGAGATATACAAAAAGGGGAGAATTGTTTGCACAAATATCACACAAGACGATACACACAAAAATTGCTTATATTATGGAAGGCAAATGAAAATGCTTATCATTTTTCACATTGGCCTTTTTAAATGAGAAGTTAAATGGGATGCAGCCAAATTTATGAGACACCAAGGAAAACTGTAATATACAGGTTTAGTCATCCTGATTTATCACTACCTGTGGTTGATAATTCTACACGTATACTATTGGTTGTGACGTATAAGTTGACTTCTTTCCCAAATTCTACATTACCAACTGTGTTTTATTTGTTGTCATATGCCTTTTTTGATTAATTTAGGATGGATTTTTTTTCCTTCAACTTTCCCCCAGGCCTTGGGCTAGAGTAGTTGGTAGACCCCTCGTGAGATGCTTGATTCAGTGATATTGGTATTCCCTTCCCTCCCCCTTGAATTTCTGTTGTATGATCTTGGTATTATTCTATTTTTAACTGACTCGTTGTATGCTGGACTGAGTCGGGCAGGCTATACCTTTAATAAATAAATAAAGTTGAAGCAAAATAGTGGATATTTCGCTTCAGGTAGAAGGAAACACCTTGGTTTTGCATGGAACAATATTTCCATTAGTTCTACACATAATCTGCCTGGAGGAGCTAAAGGAAAGATAGGGCTGAGCTGAGAAAAAGAAAACTCAGGGAAGGGACTGTAGAGTTTTTGGCTTAGTGTAATAGAACAGTAATCAGGGCCAATCAAGGAGTTTAATGTAAGCATCATTTTGTCATGGCCTGAAGGAAATTTGGCACAGGCTAGCAAAGTCAATGAAATGACAAATTACAGGACGCGAGGGCCATATTATGAATGCTTCCAATAGATGAGAAGAGAAAATTGGTGCAGGGAAATATTCTATGCTGTACAGAGAGAAAAGAAAGGTTTTTTGCTTTGTTTTTTTTTTTCATTTTGGTGGGAAAATAGTATCTTTGTTTGTGTCCCCTTGGAATATCACTTCTGTGTCATTCTGAAATGGCCGCTCCTTTGAATCACCAAGCCCTTTAAAGAAAATGAGCTTTGGTTGAATGTGCAATGACTTTTTATTGCCTTTCTTCATTTTCAGCAAGCCCAACTAACTGCAAGATTAAAAATAAAGGTTGCAAGCATTCCTTATGTGATTTATTTATAGTCATACTGTATGGTTAAAAATCAAAACCAAAAAAAAAATTAGGACATTCGTGGTATTAACCATGGTAATTCATGGTTAAAACACAGACAGACACACATAATCACAGCTAAATTTTTGGGGCAGTAAGCCAACAGATAGTGACACCCCAATCATTTCCCAAACCATTTCAATTAATTTCCAGAAAGCTAATAGAGTTGGAATTAATTTAATTTCCAGAGGAAGGCTATTCTACATAATAGGGGCCACCACTGAAATAAAAATGTTTTCACAGCACCTCATACCTCATAAATGGGGTAAGCCACGAGCAATATCTCCTAAGATGTGCACACTGGATGGATCAATTCTGGTGGAGAAGACACCCTTGACAGCACCTGGCAGCCAAGCCATGTAGGCCTTTATATGTCAAAAGGAGCCCTTAAGACCTAAAACCATAGAGAACTATTATGACTTATCTCATACATGGGAAAGGACAAGGGAGGTTCTGTCCAGTATCCTGAACCACCTCTCTGGGTATGCATGGAGGGATGAACATTTACTGCACTGGTCCTTATATCTGCAATCAGTGAAATATTGTAACGAAAAGACTACAGACATATAGCTATACCCTTTTCATTCAGCCATATTGTTTCTGACTATAATAACCTCTTGAGCACTGACTCACAAACTCGGTGTCTTGCAAATGTGCGAGCTTCAATTTCCAGTATTCTTAGCAACAGCCATAATGGTTCAGGAATTCTGGGAGTTGAAGTGCACAGATCTAGAAATTGCCCGGGTTGCAGACACTGCTCTAGAGAATGATACTAAGCTTTAGAACAGGGTTCCTCAACCTTGGTGCCTTGAAGATGTGTGGACTTCAACTCCCAGAATCCCCTAGCCAGCCATGCTGGCTGGGGAATTCTGGGAGTTGAAGTCCACACATCTTCAAGGCACCAAGGTTAAGGAACCCTGCTTTAGAAAATTGGGATTTTAATAGAAAAAGCCTGTGTATATAGATAGGATTTTTGTAGCAGATACTATCCTTCAGTAAGGAGAGGGAAATGAGAATGAGGATGAAGCAAGTAACATTAGCTCATTGGTCTTCATGGTCTTCCCGTGCATGACAATAGTCAGTAACCCAGAAAAGGGTTCTCTAGGTTTCTCTTCCCAGCTTTTGTCAAACTCTTGGACAACTAGGCTAAAAGACATGTAGTTAACAAGGCTGGGACAAAGCTGGAACTAAAGGCTTAATCCTATTTCTCTATGATAAGCACATGGTCAAAAAAATGTCTTGGATGACTTTGTGTCCTCCATTCGAATGTTTGTCCAGAGACAGTCCTCTGTTTGAAGGGCTGCCAGTCTAATCCCAATTTCAAAATAAAGAAGCAGAAGATGTGAGAGCAGAGGCCATGACGTTCTCCATTAACTGAACAGTAGACCACCTCATTACAATCTTCCCCACTACGATGAAAACGTATTTGTATTTACAGTTGTACCTCACATCCATACATAGAAATCATACAGTACCTATAAAACATCTCAACATTATGTTTAAAACTTGTTCTATTTTGTTGTTGTTTGGGGGGAGGGGATATGTAAGTGGCAAACCTGTGAAAAGTACACATTTTAAGAAAGGTTATAAAATATTTTTGAACTGCAATGTTTAAGCCTCACGAACCAGGTTCACAACAAGGATGGGATAGCTTTGGTTTCTTCCCAGCATCTCCTCACTCAATCAAAAAGGACTCCCCTCCTTGTTGTTTGTGAGAGTATTAATATATCACAAAATCAAACACCAAAAACTACATCTAATTAATTATATGCAACTTGTGTTCATCATTCTTCTGACTCCAATTCTAGCTCTCACCTCCTTCCCTTAACCAGGTACTATGGCACTGAGGTCTTACAGTATATTTATGACTTACTGGATTTCATGTGGTTTTTGCAAACCACCTGGGAAGCTTTCTGGAGGAGCAATAGAAATATTTTGAATAAAATGATCCCGAATCTATAGACAACATCTTCTAGATTTGAACACTCCCACCACGCACTAAATTCAAACCTGCTGCTAAATCTCCTCTGGCCTAAGCTATGAAAAATGAGCACGCGAATATAATTGGGTTTCCTTCTCTTAGACAATTAGCATGAAAATCTAGCCTAAATGGTTAATGTGGCAGAACTCCTTCACAAATAGACTCCCCTGTCATGGGTAGAGATGTAAACAAATACTTCTGCTGAAACAATATGACATTTATTAACGTGATGTTTTTGGTGGACTTCCTAGAACCCTCCAACATGAATAAACTGCTGAGGGCCAGAGCAGGGTCACTTTCAACAAATGCTGGAATTGTGCAGTGAAGGATATAGTTGGGGGGAAAAAATAGGTTAAAAGGAGAGGAGAATCAGTTACTCACTAAAACTCTATTAGACTGTAATAATAAATAATGTTGAACGTTGGGATATTAAAACAATTCGTTCTTGGCAAAAGTAACAGAGGCTTCTATTCCCCTCAGTACCTCTGCCTTTAGCTGCATATGTCTTCTCCACTGTGGATTTTTTAATATAGCATCATGTTCCTGCAGGTATCATAAAAATAAAAAATAACTCAAAGAGTATTAATTCCTGTAAGAGCACTGATTAATCCCAGATGTGAGCTGTGCATGTAACTCAGTGTTAAGCGTGTGCAGGTGCTGACAGAGTAATTCCAGAGCACCGCACGTGTTCCCAGAACACAGCTGTTTCTGAACCCTTCTGCTGGTTGCTTCACCCTCTCTGCGAGGTTTTCCTGCCTCTGGGCACAATTAAAAGCTGCACGCTGCATTTCATCAGGGCAGCGTTAGGAATTGAAGCTGAGCAAAAACAAGGCAATTCAAAGCAGGAGAAGAGGGTGGAATAAGTGGACAGGATGGAGACCCTTGCCACACTGGCATTAGCCTTGCTACCTCCTCAAGCAAAATAGTGCAAGGTTGGCACGTCGCACTCAGATTCCAAGACAAAAACAAGCAAATGTGGATGCCAGTATAATTTATTGTTATCCCTCTAGAGCCTCTGGGAATGGACAGCCATCAAGCTTAGTAAGTGTGTAAGTAAATAAATAAATGTTTTCATTGTCAGGAGGTGGGCAGAGAACTCCAACTTCCTGAAGAAGGTTAAGATTAGCAGGATGGAGGAATATCGAAAGATCTGTTCTTTGCCAGCAAATAATATCCACCAGCACTACCACCACTTTCTCCCTGTTTCCTTCTTTTTATAGGTCATTTCCAAGCTGCTGTAAATAACTGTCAGCCCTACCAGGTAGACCATTTAGGAACCAATGCCATGTAGGTCAGTACTACTGTTATTGTAACAACTGTAATAACAGAACCTTGCACGTCAATGTGCTTCCTCCTGTCCTTCAGGACCATTCCCTCTTCCCACTACAATAACCTGCCTTTCGAAGATTTGCAAATGAATGAAAAAAGATTGTGAATTGCATAAAGGATCTGAGTGAGGGCAGGAAAAGTAGCTTGGCAGTGTGAGCTGGGTGCCCTTGCAAGTATTATCTTTGTATCCAAAGTGAACTCATAATAAAACACCCTGCACGCACCTACAGGTATGTTTTTCTCCTTGTCTTCAGTGTTTTGATAATGGCAAGTTTGAAGACAATCACAAATGATCATCAAACTCCTTTTCAGAGATCAAGGGGTAATTGGGATGGTCTGTCCTCAGTTACTTCTCTGCTACTAGTGTGATTAGGGAGAGATGAACCTCCTGAGAGACCTTTGGGTAGATTCAGACCAATCCAGAATAACACAAAGGAAAGAATGATCATGACAAATAATGAGCAGAGCTTTCTCATAACCACTGATGATGCCCTATACGTCAGATGCTGATAGTTGGGAAGATAAGCACATGGTACAACAAAACTCTGAAATGGCAGAAAGTTTTCTCCTACTATGGTATTGAATTTTGTAATACATTTCTAGCCCTCTTCTCAGGCTATCCCCTGGGTGGTTCTGCATGGATCACTTTCTAATTGACAAGGGCTCTAGAGCAACAGTTATTGTAGCCAAATTTACCTTAATGGCCCATATGATTCAACCATAATTAACAGCTGAGTGAACTACAGAACACCTTACTCAGGTGATCTAACATAGGGTAACAATCGTGAAATGTAGTTGGTAGCTCATCTGATTGTGATCTGTCCCAGGTATATAGCAAACAATTTAATTTCCATACTTTATTTCAATTTATTGTTTTAGTGTTAGTCAGGGACCACAATACAATATATTTACATTTATTAACATTCAGAAAGTTCTGTTTTCTTTTTCAGCTCACTGCCCCAGGCAAGATTCAAGAGCTGAAGCTAAAAACTAACAAAATCGGGCAGGGGTCCATTGCAGGAGGGACAACAGATTAGAGATAGGAAACAGGTTTTGCCTGCATGGATTCAATCCAGGAATTTCCAGGAATAATGATTAGGTAGCGAGTGAGAGGAAGTGTGTCAAATCTTGGAGAATCATTGCTAGTCAGAGTAGACAATATTGTACTCATAGGCATCCGGGGGGTGGGCAATGATGACGTGGGATGACATGATCATGCCGGTGCCATGATTTGCCAATATGACACAAGTATGTAATTGTGACATTTGTGTGGTCACATCATCACATGCATGTTGTCATTTGGTGCTTTGTTATGGATACTCCTGGTTGGGCTAGATGAATCATCTGATCTAGTACAAAACAGCTCCTTCGTAGTCCAGCATTCTGTTTTTAAAACCGTCCATCACCACCCCAGCTTGTTATTGGTATTCCCAAGCAGTTCACTTTCAGTAATACACCCTTCTTCTGTGCAGAGGTTTTATTTCATACATATGTCTGTGTGTATTAAAGGAATGGGGATAAATTCATTTGATTCCCATTTTAATGTGAACTTCTGTGGGCGGTGTATTAAGTTATACTTTGAAATTTGCTCTTTTATGATGCAGCTCTCCAGGTATATTAAAAGATATGTATTAGGGAATAGTGCACACAAAATATTGCATTATGTTAGTGAAAATAATGTTCAAACACACTTTGTATTAAAGGAAATTGCTGGCCGAAAAAAATGCGTCTTAGGCGACATGACATTAAAATGCATATGCTGGGAGAAATATGCAGGAGGATGAATGTCAATATTTTTGTGCACTAAAATCATCCTAATGTGGAAATGAGACAAAGCAAGTTAAGATTGGAAAAAAGAGTCAGATGGATGAAACTATGAAGATATATCCAGGTACATAATGTCAAATATTATTACATCTTGTACCAAATTCAGTTTCACATCAGAATGAAGTGTCTTTCTTTCACTTCTTTGGTTTTCCCACTGAATTTGTGACCAATTGTGGTAGAATTAACCAAAGCTTTTTTTAAAGAATATAGCAAACCGTTTTGCTTATGGTTACACGCAGAGGGAGCAGTATATATATGGAGCAGTAAACATGCTATTTCTGTTAGAGAAGAAGAATTAGTAAGGTGTGGGCAGAAATCAATAGTCAGCTAGTTTGCTATCAGTAGCATTGATTACAATCAATCTCCTGTACAGATGGAACTGATCAACACAGATGTTTATTTACAGTTCTGATACTCTGTCTGCTCCCATATATTACAATGATTGTGCAACCTGGATGGAAATCTGGACCAATAACCCTTTCAAATCTCTGGCTGGAGATGATGAGAGTTGGGGGTATGACACGCAAAGGGAGGGCAAAATAGATTGGAGAACTGCTTTTGAGTGTGCTCTTTTATTTCTTATACTTTTATCTCTAGCAACTTTCATCCTGCTTAGCCTCGGTTATCCCATCAGAAAAATGCAGGTCGTATTTATAGATTTCCTATATACACATTTACAACAAACACACACAATGGAAAGACAAATCCATTCTAGCAGAATATCTGAGTAATGTGAACTAAATGCAGCAGTTGGGATCTGTGCACCCTGGAGTTATCATTTTGATTTTCAACAAAAAATCTGGACTACGAAAACCCTCAAATTTTGTCTGGCATTTTTTGCTAATAATGTTTTTTATTGTTATACTGTATATATTCACCTGATTATAGCCAAAAGGCCAAGATGCAACCTTATATTGTGCAATCCAAAATGTCCCATTCATTTCTGGTTCTGTGAGTGAAAATTTCTCTTACCTAAAGAAATAGGAATGTTTACAAAATCTCTCTAAATAAAGAGAGCAAAGCTTTGAACGTTTTCTTTTTTAAATTTGCAATAGCCTCAAATCCAAAGCAAGAACTCCTCTTTGCTAAACAGGATTTGCCAAATTACTGAAGAAGGAAGGGAGGGAGAGAAGAGGAAGGGACAGAGGGAGAGTGTAGATTTCAAATTATAAGACTGGCTTTGCCACTGTTCCACTGTAATGGAATTTGGCATTTTTTTCTGGTCATTCAAGGAAAGGGAAATTTCCAATATTGCATAGTTTTGCAGGATTTCCCCCCCCCCTTTTTTTTTTTCTTCTAAAGCCCCATATGCAGCCAGTTCTCCCAAGGAAATCTTGACAAGGATTGGCAAATTTCATCATCAGGTCTAAACAGCAGCTTTGTTTCAAAATTGTATATATTTTTGATGAGAACTAGGAATCTGAACTTTGTTGTTCCCTGTTTCTAGTTGATTCATGCAGGGATGTATGTTATAAGAGTCTTGGAACTGCCAAAAACCTCCCTCCAAAATGTGTAGTGTACCATGAACAATCCTCTTTGGGCTGTACTGATCTTGATGGTGAAGAAGATGTTGAGTTTTTAAACCCTCTTTCAAGCACTGGTATTATTACCCTTCAATTTGCCTCTTATCTTACAGAGAATATGTGGCCCAACGGCTTAGTTGCCAATTAGCTTCTTTTACCTAGTTTCTGCCTCTGGATTTCCGTGCGATATAATATCGATTGGAGCAGAGATTGTAGGCATTCCTGTAAAAATGCTATGTTCTCACAGAGCAACTGTAAATATAAATATGCAGATGTGGGCTATCCAGGCAGAAGCTCTATTGACATTTACAGAGTGTTATCGACTGCAGTTTTGATTGCCTAGTATACAGCTTAAAACCCCCACTAATTGCTTTGTTGATTTCAAATGCCACAATAAAACTTTAAAATGTTTCCAGGCATTCCACGGTCTTGCAGATGGAGTGAGGGAGAGCCAGACTCAGCCCTCCAACAGAACATGTCCCCCCACCTCACCCCACCCCGGCTTTTCTTTTTAAAAAGGTAAACCAGTCTACCTGTTCACTAACGCCCAAACGTTGTAGGAATAACAGCAGCCGCTTTGATTGTTATTATTTTATTTTTATTTTTTTGCTATTTGTACCTGATCCAGCATTCAGGACATTAAAATGTGTACAACTACATCTGGCACATCAAATGGGGGAGCAGTTATCCAGCTTCCTCATAATCAGTCTGACAAGGTTTCCGTTTTGCAACAACAAAGTCAGAAGATTCACTTTGAAGGGAGACAGATCGATACGGAAGGCAAGTGTACGCTGATGCATAGGCAGAATGCTCCCAGGAACTCCCTGGTGGAAAGAAAATGTGGGACAACATTTAGAGGTTGGTTTTCAAAAGCCTGGTATAGACAACCGTGCACATGAATAATGAGAGCCAGGACTGGGGAGTGTGTGTGTGTGTATTTAGGCATACGTAGGTTTTCTGCACATGCTGTTAAGATGGTTTTGCATCCTCAATGCCAGGCAAATATTTCTGCAAAACTAAACACATTTTGCTTTGCTTGTTTTTGTGTTTTTTTTTAACGCAAATATCATGCTTCATGTTCTCCTTTCTAATGTAGGGTCGTAACACGGAGGAAGATCCTGTTGGGAATTAGTCAAACATGGGGAGAAAGCAGTGCTGGATATGCCTAAAGGGGTGTGTGTGTATTTATATCTGAATTTTGCAGGTCATCTAAAAGTCTGAAGAGGGCATTTTAAAAACATTTTATATAACAACAACAAAACATCAGCTAGCAAGAAATTCACTGAATGAACTTCCATGGATGTGGACAGTAGCACATAAGGATGCCACAGAATTTCAATGAAATATCAGCAAGGAAACTTCTACATCAGAGGCAGTGCTTAAGATATAGACAGATATAGACCAGTTTCAGAACATCCTGAAGTTAGCCGCTGCTCCCACACTTAAAAATCACTTGTTCCCTCCGCTCTGTTCTGAAACTGAAACCAATAAGTTTCATCAGTTCTCACATCCGCTTTCACCTTCGTACATGTTAATGAGAATGCAACAATATTTTCAGCTACTTTTTTTTTTAGTTGAATAAATAAGTATAGGGATGCCAATTCACAGGCCATTAGGAAACTGACCTGAGTGGGGAGGAGAGGAATGAGTATTATATGGCTTAGGAAAACTCTGAGATTGGCAGAAACCACCAATTGCTTGGGGTGGGGAGGTAGGGAAAGAGAATAGAATGGATTGGCTTAAAAAAAAGGGTATGGTTGGTTGGTTGCTACCCAAAACAATCTCTTCAACCTTCGATACCTCTTGAAAGTTCATTTTAACCTTCATTTACATACTGATCCATCAGACAAGAGCCATATCTTTACTAGATAGGTCTTTCCACAGAAATAGTGGTATTGCTGAAACTCAGAACTGGTCAGTCCATAAGTAGTTGAATGTAGCTGAGTCACATTTCCCAAACAGATAAAGAGCCATCCAACAAAGTTTAATCTTTTTTTATAATCCTAATTCATCTGATTAACTGTATTTCTGTGCTTACCATGTCTGCATGGTTCCTGTGGTTGAGGAAGCAGACTCTGACACCTTCATGCATGCTTAGTTGTTGGTGGTTTTAATGCTTGCATTTTGGAGGAAATGTGGGGGGGGGGGGAGTCTCATTGGTAATGTACATCTGTGGGATTATGCTACTAACTTAATACAGGATCTGCAAGTATCACACTTGGTCTTTTGATGGATTGGTAGGAGGTCCTCTCCAAAAAGTAGTAGGTGGGATCAAGATAAAAGTTCACATTGAATTCATTTCAGTTACATTTCAATTTCATCCTCCCCCCACCCCATCCCCAACTGACAAAACATTCCATCATAGAACATCTTGACCACAAAACAGGCTGCTCCGATCTTAGAATGGCTATTATAAGTGTTCTGGAAGTGGTCCAACTTTGAAATGAGAGGGAATGCTCGAAATGGCCCATTTTGAACTTGGACCACTTCCAGAGCATTTGGAATGGTCTGGTTTGAAGTTGGAATGACCCATTTAGAGTCAGAACATTACATGATGGAATGTTTTGCATACCCTTAATTTTTCTCTTCTGTTACAGTAAACATTACAATTTGGTAACAACTTTCAGAAGGCACTTTGGGCACATGGAAGTCCCATGAAGATTTTCCATCTCTGCTTTAACTTCTGTTTTACTTGCCTTTGACCAAGGAACCAGCCAGTTTTAAAGTTCAGATCTGAAACCATCCACAATTACTGACAACAAATGGGTGTCTTTATTGCAGATACGATGGTTGTTGTCCTATTTTCACAATTGCTGTCTGTACCTGCAACTCCATGCCAATCAAACAGTGTAAGCAAAGCACATTATAATGGCTTATTAAGCAAGAATAATTTTGACAAATCACACTGTGATGTAGAGAGTGAAAAAGAACAAAGTACCATACACATCACAGGACACATTCTCAAAATCTCATGTACCACCCTAAAAAAAGAAAAAAAAAAACAGCGACAACAACACAACCTCAGCTTGAAACATATTTCAAAATCTCATAATAAAATGAACACATTCATTTGAATTGAAAACACCAGTGAATGCTTTGAAAAGGTACACAAGTATTTTGAAATCATCTCTGTTGATAATCCTAATATCAGTTATCAAAAAGCAAAGTATGGATTATGATGAGTTCTGTTTGTCCATCACTATTTAGAATCAACAAGGTTATGTGCCAAAGACATCAAGCCGACCCAACAACTCACAAGTTATTTACAAGACATAGATTTTTTTTCATAATAATGAAAGCCACACATGACTGCTCATTTTATTTACAAAGCTTTATGGGTCTCTCTGTTTTCATAAGAGTTGAAATGTACAGGAAATCAGAAAAAATGGTCTTGAAGACTTTTCCCTGGATTGGTTTAAACCAGTTACATTCTGTTTCTATTTCTAATTTTCCATACAAACCCAACATGAGACATGTTTGTCTGATTTAGGTGATAATCACTCAGGAAGCATTCAGCCATTTCAGCTTCCTTGACCACACTGATTTGCCTTCGCTTCTACACCGAGCTCAAAGTGAAACTTTCAGTGTTAAAACCACAAAGGTAACTGAAATTATATAACATTATTTCATGTGACTCAGGGTGAAGCAGGCAAGTTTCACATGCAAGAGGGGTAGAAACACTGCTCTGGTGCATGAGAATCAGATTCAAAGGTGGAAAATAGAGCATCTTCAGGCAGAAGAATCATCTTCACTCACAAAATGGTTTGTGAAGCCCAGGAAAAAACTAGAATTCCATAGACGCATCTTCTCCTGTTGTAGGGCTAATACATCTTTGCAAATATATTATGTAAATATTGGAGCATCAGAACAATCTTAAGATTGACGCTGCCACCAGAATCATACCCATCAAGATGATAGACCTTTGGCTACTATGTTGTATCTGCCAACATCCTAGAGACATCTAGTTAGCCATTCTGGTGAAATGAATCATTCATTTCATCCTGCAGGTATCTTGCTATGTTCTTAACTGCATTCTTCTACATCTATTCTTTCTTTGGTGCTATTGGGGTATTTATTCTCCAAAAAGTATCCTTAAAAAAAAAAAAGAAACACCCTCTACTTTTAGTTAGAGCCCACAGCAAGGTCCTAGGTTGGCCTGTTCTGTTCCTAACATCTTTCTACCTTTTTTAACAGGCTATTCGCTTTTTAAAAAATGGTTAGATTATACACAGCGGCACATTTAAAAGTCTATGAAGGGATGACCTTATCTCTTCTTAGGGCATAGAAGGTTTTCCCCATTTAGAATATAATCACTTGCAGTATTATAAATAATAGACCTTCAGGTCAGGTGGCTTTAAAAATCTAGTTACCATGTAAATACTTTCAACCACTTTCCTAGGTGATGATCAGAAAATCTCTCTCTCTCTCTCTTTCTCTCTCTCTCTCTCTCATTGTTAATTTAGTTGAATTAAACCAATTGGTTAAGCTTCTCTTGTTTCTTCATTTCCTCCTTTCAGTTAAAACCTGGAAATCTGGTAGAAGCTGGCTGTAGTGCAGACTGTAGTCTGTGCTGCACATGTTGCTGGTTGATTTGAATGAATCTGACAGTTGCACATGTTCTCTGTTTGTGAAACATAGTTTGCAAAATCACCATTATTCCCACCTGCCATTTTTCCTTAGTATCGGAGTCACGCAGCAGCCAGCTTTGCTTGGGGAACCAAGCTTTTCATCACAAAGCTTTGGATATTTCTTACATCTCAAACCACTGAGTAACCAAGAGTGGCTCCAATTCAAATTAATGTATTTTTGTTTGAAGTGTTGTGTTTTTGGTTTTGATTTTGTTTTGTTTGTGTCAAGCAAAGAGGATAGGCGATAGTGGGATCTTTCTGCCTGGAAAGTGAAATAATTTGATGTGCTGTGGATGCTATACACCTTAGGGTGGGGCAGGTGCTCCATTTCTGTTGGGCTTCTGGTAACAAAAGGCTCTCAGAAGCATCTTCTGAAAGTTGTGAAAGCAGGATGGTGTCCCTGATGACGTCACCAGAAGGGGCCCAAAAGTCCCACGCCCCCCCCATCTTTTTCGTTGTTGAAAGCAAACTCTATTTGTCCAGCTTCATGTAACACATGTCTGTTGCTTGCTACCTATTCAAAAAGAACCAGAGATCTGTGCCACTGAATTACTGGCTCAGTTTGGAAGGGGAAAAAAAGACAGAGAAAATTGCTGCAGCTCGGCGTGGTGCTGATGAAGTCAGTGGTGCAGTACTGGTGGACTTCAAGGGGTTATGAGAGTCCCTCAACCACCATGTGGGAAGAATAAAATGTTCTACTAAACACAGTGGGAAGTACCTCTGAGAAACTGCTCAGTACATCTGCTACTTTGCTCCCAGCTTGATCTCCTTAAAAACAAAACAAAAAGAAACTGAATTGACATGGGAAGGACCTCCATCCTATCCCCTTATCTTTTAAGGAACTCGATGGTGGATTCTCATCCTTGTCTCATCGTTTCTCCTCCTTTTCTTTCCTGCTTTGGAGTTCTATTTTATACATCCCTCTGCACTTTGGTGAAGCCATCCCAAACACACCCCATTCTGGTGTGTGTTCGTCTCAGCATGCTCGCACAAATGCGCACCCGTTTGCTGTGTGCTTCTCTTTTTCCTCTGCTGTTGCTTACGTTCTCCCTCTGCCCGGACGCTTGCAATAAACGGGGATAAATAAGTGATAATGAAAATCGGCTCTGCGCTAGAGAGAAGAGGCAAGTTCTGGCGTCTTACGCGTGTTGTTTTAGAATGTTAACTGAATAAGCCACAAAGTATGCAGAGTCTGATTAAATTGCCAGAGTAGTAAATCCTGGCTCCCGTTGGCCTTAACACCCATTGCATAAAAGAGACATTGTTATGCTGCGTGAAGAGATCCGAGGTTGCATTCAAAGGTCAGAGTGACACCACTGTATAGCCAAGTGTTGTTTTGCATTCTTTGATAAACAAGGTTAGGCTCTCACAGCTTTGACAAAGAGACTATCACATTTTTCCCCCTTTCTCTCTCTCTCTTTGCTACACAGCAGTGATTTGCAGCTCTCACTTTCAAGGATCTTATGGGAGGAATTAATTAGACTTGGAAACAGGGAGTTATCAGAGTCCACTCACCTAACCTTCAAGAACCTCAGAAAGATGGCCAGTAAAACCAACCCGGTGTTGGGGGGAAACTGTGTCACTTTTCTCATTGCTTTGCGTTTGGCAAATACTAGTAAAGGAGGCTCTTCAGTGCCCCTAATTGAAGTTCTGATGGATGATAGGAAAAGCCAGATTTGGGGCTTATTCATCTTTCTTGCTGCTGGGAAGGCACGTGTCTTTTATGAAAACTGAATTTCAGGGTCCCTGGGTTTTTTTTTTCCGGTGGGGGGGAGATCTGTTGGTTTCTGAAGGCTACTTTGAGGAGCAAAACCAAGGAGTTTTGTGGCAAATTAAAGGCAATTAGGGCAAGGATTGTCAGGAGACCACTTTGATTGTCATATCTTCATATCTGTACTTCATATCTGTACTTGGTTTGGAATGAAATTTATGTAACTCTTTCTCCCCAAAGAACGCTGGAAATAGTTGTTTAGTAATACATCTTGAAGTTTAAAGTTCTCCAAGATTCTGAGAGTGACTTTGTTCATTGAAATCTGCCTACATCTTTCCTCCTTACTAATTTAACTTATTCATTAAAGCCCTTTAAGTGGGTGGAAGTGAACTTGGTTTCCAAAACATATTGATGCTTGGGTGAGTCAGTCCCAAGTAAGACAGTACTGGGACAGTTACTGTAAATGCATCCCTGTTTGTGCATTTGATTTTGTATCTTATTACACAAATAGTATTTTAAAAGCCATGTGTAATACTGTAGCAAAATTTGTCTTCCCACAATTTCCCACAGTTGTTGTTTTTTAAATTATTTTTATCCCGTTGTCAAAGTGTTTTAGAATTTCTTTACATATTTTTTTCAGTAGGGATTTCTCTGTCTGTCTTACAACTTGCAAGTCACTGAATGGTGCTAGTTTTTATTTATATGTTTGTTTGTTGATATTCAGCTTGTGTGGCCATACGACTCACAACAAATCTGGGCACCCTTCAAATTGAAGACAATCATAAAAAGAACGTATATCAAAACAAACAACATGGGTTGGTAACTGAGGACATGAATCCTCAATTATTAAAGCCACTTTGGCCCTATGCTCATGGGGATAGCCAGGTCTTCAGAGGCCAATAGTGTGTTTTCTTCTGAAGGTTAAAAAAAAAAATCAAAAACATTTTTTTTCATCAAAGTCAATGAGAATGGTGGAATTGGAGAAAAAATACAGAATATGTTTTGAGCCTAGCCCCAGAGAAGAGCAATAGAATTTTGAACTGAGTGCAATCCAGATTGTACTCAGTGACCCCTTCTCTTGCTTCACTCGCTTAAAACCCCATTTGCTAGGAGATTAGAGGTATGTATTCCTTAATTGTGCTGTGTAAAAGAGTTGTAAAAACCATGGCTACACATCAGAATTCCTGAACACAAGGCTCTTAAATGCACGGAACACCAGCAGCAGGAGCAGATATCCTCCTGGTAAAAATAAATCTCCTATGAGTCAGGCTTGATTCTTGGTGGCTTCATGGACATGTCCATGTAGTCTTCTTGGCCACAGTACTGATGTGGTTTGCCCAATTCTTCTTCCAAGATTTTTTTTTCCAACTTCCCGGTCTAGAATACAGATTCAGTGAGATGATGTCCCATCCAAGTATATTGCATAACTTTTGGAGATCAGCCAAGGTTCTCCTAGAGCTGCTACTTGTGGTAAATTTGTATATTCACACAGTAATTGCCCAATTGAGAGGTCATAGAGTTTGATGGGTCACTCAGACCATTAGGTCCAGCCCTCTCTTCTGCATGTCAAAACATTCCCAAGAGAAAATGCCCAATCTACAAACACAGTCAGGGAAGAGGAGACTACATCTTTTGTAGGATTGATTCCAATGCTGGAATTTCTCTTACTCTTAGGAAACATTCAACCAGAATCAGCCTTGCTGAAACTTAAATCCACCTTGTATGCCCTGGCTCTTGATCTTCTTTTTATCTTCCTTTGGATATCTGAAGATAGCTATTATAACTACCCAAAGTCTTTCTCAGGGCAAAGCAGACTGAGTTCCCCCCTCAATCTGTCCTTAGAGGACTTTGAGTTTCACTATCCTGGTTATGTTTGCTAGCCTTTTCTAGACCCATCCCATGTTGTCTGAATCCTTCTTAAAGCATGATTCTTGGACAGAATATCCAATGTTTAAGATACAATGTAGAATATTATCATATCTATCAATTCAGGGTTTTTAATTTGTTTTAGTAACTCATATCACACTGCTCGCTCATGTCTTGTCTATGGTTGACCACAATTCCAAAATCCTTTTCACAGTTGCTATTACCAAGTCAGATATCCCCCATCCTAGATCTGGATACTTAATGCCTTTTAATGTATGCAAGATTGATTTATTGAATCTGCCTGGCCTGGAGGACAGAGGAGAAGATGGGGAAGAGAGAGTCTCAGGTTTGTACACCCTGTCTTTAGAACTTCCTTCCTTGCTTCCCTGATCAGCATCTGACAGCAAAGGAAGAATTTAAACATTTATTTACAATTAGCTCCAGAAAGTTTTTCTTCTGAACTATGAGAACATAAGCTGTTATAAGGGTGGTTTTCCAAGTAGCAATCCAAGGAAATAGGAGAGTATTCAGAATGAGATACCTTTGTGAGGCCATAAATCAATGCTTGAGTGATAGTATATTAAATGATAACCTTGTCATATTTAATGTCACACCAGAAGAATCTATTGAGGCATTGTTCTATCCACAGTATCCGCGCGGGTGAATTAACTGAGTGAATTGGAACTTGCAAGCCGCAGAAGTTGCAGGAAATAAACCAACTAAGCATTACACCATAAAAATCACACACTCTTTGTCTTCTGCCAGCTTACTTTCAGGGTTTCTCAACCGCTTTACTCAGTCTGGCTGCTGCTGGTAGCTTTGCAAAGATGGGAGGTTCAGACAAACGCATTTAAGCTGCGGGAGGCTATTGAGAAAACAACGTCCTTGATTCAAATTCATTACTCATCAGTAAATAACATTCCTGCTTCTGTCATTAGTAAGGACTTTTTTTTTTTTTTTAATGCCTTCAAGTCAGTGTTGACTCCTGGCGGCTGCTTGGACAAGTCCCTGAAGTTTTCTTGGCAAGATTTCAGAAGTGGTTTGCCATTGCCTCCTTCCTAGGGCTGAGAGAGAGGGACTGACCCAAGACTAGCAGGGTTAAAATTGCCTTCTTTCACTTAAAAAAAATTATCTTGGCCATGCAGCACTTCGGATTCAAAGGGGGAAAGGTGTTTTGGTGTGTGCGGTGTATGCACCTACCACCTGTCTGCTGCTCCTTAAAGAAGTGGTGTCTTTTTCTAAGATCACTCAGCTGCCCTCTGCACCTGCAACACGATCCCAGGAAAAGATGCATTTGGCTTATGGAGAAATATGCATTTGGCTTATGGAGGCTACGGGAATGCCTTTTCTCCTTTCAGATCCAAAGCCCTGCGCAGTCCTGGTGATGTCATCATGGCCTAATAAATAAGCTGTTCTGGTGCTGTTTCTGCTAACAGTTTTTAATTTTTTAACAATTTAATTAATTAATTAATTAAATTAACAATGTTTATTGTTATTGAAGTTTATACATTTCCTGGCTGTTTGCTACCCTGTGGATTCTTTCTAAACTTTCTTGCTTCGCATCAGAGTTGGGATCTTTTGATCCTTGGGAATATCCCAGGCACCTTTAGGATCAAATATCTTCTCCCCCAGGCCCCAAGATTGGTAAAAGGGTCTTCCTGTATTCTGTTTTTATTTATGTATGATTTTTTTGTTTGTCTATTATTATTAATCTTGCATGGCTTGTTATTCCTTAGAGTGCAGTGCTAAAAAGGAATTAAGGCACTTTTGGGGGGAGGGGAGGATATTTTCAAATCAGGGCAGAGAGTGATTTCCCCCTCCAAACATTGGCAGTTTTGAAAAGTCACACTGATCATAACTTCTCCAAGACTGCAGCAGAGAGACGGGATGGGCCTGAAGTGAATGTGAACCTCTTTAAATCCAAAACATCTGTCTATTTTTCTTTTATCATAATTTTATTAGAGATTATAATTACAACAGTAAAAACGAATAGGAAGTAAAAAAAAAGATTAAAAAGGAAGAGTAGAAGATGCAGAAAAGAAAGAAAGAAGGACAAAGAGAAAGAGAAAGAAAAATAGGAAGGAAAATAAGTATATAGTGAAGAAAAGAAATATGTGAAGAAGTGACTTCCCACGTCAGTCTCTTTTTCAAGGAGAGGCTCCCAGTTACGTGGGAGGCCAAAAGAAAGAGTTTCTATTCTTTTATCACACAAATATTCTTAAGCCCAATGATTTGAAGCAGATGGAGGGAGGGCCAGATGACTGCGCTGGTCATCCCAGCAAGCCAAACGTGGGGCCGTTTGGCATCTGTGCAGCGACATATATAGCTTTAGGCGTGGAACAGGGAAGTGCTTCTTTTGAACTTTGCCTTGGCACTGAGACAGACTTCCACTTGGCGGTCCTACTCTTGCAATCCTGAATGGGTTGGAGCCTCTCTCTGCCACAGTTCCAATATCTTAGAAGTGATGGTGTGTGTCATCAGGAAAATTCCTCTGCATTTTTTTCCTCCTATGCACTCTCAATCAATGTGATGAAAAAGAAGTTGCTCCCAAAGGTTATTTCAGCAGAGAAAGGAATTTCAGTGAAATTCTCATGGATGGAGTGTGGTCCTCTTGCACTCATGTAGTTACTAGGTGTGCACCAATGTCCCGTCTGTCATGAATCAGTCATCTTTTCAGTGACTTGTAGCCTTTCTAGTTTGGTAGGCTTCTATTAACCTTCAAAGGAAAACAATATAAAGAGATTCCTCCTACTGGGATTTTTCAGATTAGGAAATGTGAGCTGGCAGAGTGCTGAGAAAATGTGAAAAACACCTCCTGCCACCTCTAAGGATAAATTAACCCCCCTCAAGAGAAATTGGAAAGAAATGATCAAGCGTCCTAAAACTAAAGTAGAAAAACAGAAGCCCGTTTCATAGGAGAAGAATACTTTGGAGAAATTATGGGCCAGATTAAGTGTTTGGAAACAGAAAATTAGTTGGAAGTATTGGTGCGATCTCCTGTTCTGTTCATTTAGGCTGGCAAAAGCTCCGTTTAGTTCTTGCAATTAAGTTATATAAAAATGCTAATAATTAATTGCAATTTACACATAAATGTATTCCAGGTTTAAGATTTTGACCTGGGAAGCCTCCCATTTGTATGCTTCAAGTTGCAGCCATGTGTTTTGAAGTTGTTCCTGTTGGGAATACAGGTTTTGTCAACCTGCCTTTCCAATCCCTTTTTGCATTTCCTCCCTTTAAGGTAAAGAGAGATTAGTAAACATCTGCTTCTTTTGAATATTTACAAACTCCACAATCAAGATTTAACAATGCCAACAACATTAGTCGTGTAAGTGCTTATAAATATTCACGGGCATATAAATATAGTGCTGAGAGGCAAGTAAGCATGTCGTGCAGGTGTTTCCAACTTCTTTGACTCCAAGCTGTTTGAATAAAGCTCGGTGTTGGGGAAGGGGGGAAGAGATGAAATAAATTTGCTGACACATTGCACATTTCTTTTGATACTTACACACAGAGACACATGCACCTATGCACACATACACCATAATATAATCCCAGGGATAACTGGTAGAAATGCCCTAGAAGCAATGATTAATGTCATGGATTACTTTTTAAAAGAAGTAGCAGGCTGGGAAACTTTTATCCAGTTGGGGTCCTGTGGGCCAGCTGCTTGCACTGGAAGGCAAGCCATATGAGCTTTTCTTCCAGTGCAAATGGATTGATTGATTGATTGATTGATTGATTATATGCCATCAAGTCAGTGTCAATTCTTAGCAACCACATACAGTAGATAGATTTTTTTGCAGGAACAATTTGTCCCTAACCTCATCCTTAAGATTTCCAACACTGTCTAGTGCACATAGGAGACTTTAAAGTAAGAGCAGGGACCTTTGTGTAACCCAAGAGGCAGCTATGACTTGAGCTTAGCTTCAGACCTCTGGCAAAATCTCCTGTCACTTCCCTACACTGGGGAGCAGGGGAAGAAAGTGAATGGAGAATGAACTGAGGGTCAAAAATGTATGAACTATTAGAAAGCAAAACATCTTACTTTGCCTCCATTCGTGGCTTCTTTTAGCTCTACCCTTACTGGCAGATAACCCTTAACCAATTATCTCTGGGGACATGACAACTTTGAACAGATGATGGGTTGCCAGCCCTTGACATTAGGGGGCAGAGGGGTTGCCCTTGATGGAAACCACAATGAGGGGCAAATTAAAGCCCTCCCAGGCCATGGTTCTAGTTCATGACAGGTCTTTGTGCACCTCATATTTCTCATTAAAAAGCTACTCCTGCTATTACTAAGGGTGCGAGTATTATCTTGCCTTTCTCTTTTGACATAAAACAGAAGTCAGATCTTCTTGGCTCTAATCCATCAAGTCTGTGGAGTGGAGAGTTCCAGTTTATTTTCCCTCTTGGACAAGGGAAACCTTGAAGCACACCATGGTTCAAGGCCTTCTCCATTCTGTCTTCCAGAAGAAAGCAGCGTTATCCGAGGAGGCAGTTTCATTGCTTGAGCCTTCTCCAGCCTATCAACCTCCAGTCAGTTGAAGATGAGAACTTTCTCAGAATTCCAGCCAGTGTCGTCATCCTAATGCAACCAAAGAGGAGGAGACTGGAGAAGGATGCTCTAAGAGTGTGCATTTGGGGCACCTATTCAAATGTTGGTGGCCATTGGAGTTTTGTGTGCACAGGAGGATGCTAAAATTACCAGACAGTTTCATAGTGGCTGTGCAGCTTTGCTTGTGATAGGGAATCCAACAGCATCAGCCCTTCAAAGTAGACCAGGTCAAAAAACAGACACCACAAGAAATACTAGAACTCTACTTCATTGATATAGGCCATAAGAAATGCTATGCCTACAGCATTTCTCCTTCCCTCCCTCTTATACCAAAGAAAGTCAAGGTGGGACAATCTTGAGTTTCTTTCTCATGCATTCCTGATTTCCCAGCCTAAGTTTATGTTTCCTCAACTGTTGAGCCATATTTTCTTCAAGGCCATGTCTGTGCTCCTCCGTATACCATGAGATGTGAAGAGTTTGGTTTCTTTAAGATAGTCTCAAGACACAAACCTATTCAGCAGTCTTGAATAATATAGGCAGTCTCCATGCCCACAGTTGTGCACACGGAAAGCAGTCTCCCACCAATTTTCATAATTTCCTCTTTTTTCCTACAGCTGTTCTGAAGATACCATGCTACCATGTACAGGTTGAACACAGTGATTTTCCCTGGCATTTGTGGAGGGGACCGGGGGACAAATGACAAAAGCAGTGTGATGCCAATGCAGTGCAAGCTGGACCTCTTTTGTCATGTGCACCCTACAACAGGAACACAGCTTGCCACACAATGCTATTTTCATCATTTTCACAAAAGCGGTGGATCCTGTGGACGCCTAGTAGTTGCATTAAAAACGTTACATCGAACAAAGCAAGGGATGGGTGACAAAGGATATCAAAGACATGGGATTGCCTTAAGTATGGAGCGATAGATGGATAAGGTGGAAAAAGGATGGTTTATGAGAATAGAAAGGCATGGAGAAGCATCATGAATGATGTTGGGAGAAACTAGATTTAGTAAAAACCCCTTCTCTTTTCTGGAACTCCTGCCTTTAATGTCTTTGGCTTCCTGATGTTTCTGTGCTTTGCATCATGTTCCTTACCTGAAAAGGGACTCGTGGGATGGGTATGAATGAATATGTACTGGCTGTGTATTCATAGTCACCCTTTTCCTCCGTCAATTGACTCACTTCCATCTGCCAGTGGCATACAGCTTTGTTTCCAGTCCTTCCACAACTACAAAGGGAACAGGTGAGACAGTCATTTCCTCCCCCCCCCCCATTTTTAATTAAATGAAACAGAAAAGATTTATTAAAAATGTGGCTGGATTGGGGTTGGGGCCATTCCTACTCCTTTCTGCTCCCTTTCCACTTCCCCCTTTCAACCGGGAAGGGACTGCGAACTCTTTGGTAGGTCACCTGCACGGCACTGTTGGCCAGAAATAGTTGTTTAGCACCTAGGACAGTTTCTAGGTAAAATTAGCCTCATCCAGATTAGATGTAAGAGTTAATTAACTGGGTTAGAGATTTGCATGATACACCAACACTCTTTCTCTTTCTCATTCTTTCTCTCTCACATATACAAACATACACACCCCCACACATGATCTGAAACTGGCCACCGATTTAGTGCTTTAGTTATTATTTTGGATCAGTGCATTTTCTTTGACAGCAGCTGTAGGATAATGAAGGGATCTCATACCAAATCTTTCCTCTTCGTGGTATTTTTTCAGTGCATTGTTATATGCACATTATAATGGTGTGCGGGTTTGGGGGCGTGTGTGTGCGCAGGCACCCATATCAATATATATCCTATTAGAAAAAGCTCTGAATCAGGATGAACAGATATAGATTGGATCTTGCATTTCTGCAGAATTAGAAAGACAACCAGATCTGCGGTATGTTTCCATTCCAGTTGGAGAGTCTAATCTTTTCTTTGTGATTTGGATAAAGGAAATGAAACTTTCTCCTTTCTTGGAGATATGCCAACTTTACCAGTTCATACATTTATGTAACATTGAAAGCTGTTCTTTGTAAACTTTCTGAACAATGTCAGAATTCTATCTCTAAGGCAACAGGGAGCAGTGCAACCGTAGTTTTAAATATATTTGTTTGCAACTAATTCCATAAAAAAAAAAATAGTTCAAAGTGAACTTAATAGGCTAGGGGGTGGGAAAAGCATTAGCTTCCAGGGTTAACATTTTTAAAATGATTTGTACGCACAAATATTTGAAATATAAACCTTAATGACTTACAGGTATATCCAAAGGTTGTGAATAGTTTACTGGACCATTCCAAGCACAAAACAAGATAATACAGCAAGCAAACTCAAACAAAAGAAGCAAAGGATATTTCATAGATTAAATGTAATAAAACTTTCAATTTTTCCTATTTTAGAAATGCCTTCTTGCATGGAAAAAGGTAACACATCCGTGAGAAGGCTCCCTGATACACTGATCTGCATTTTAATTACCCAAAATGAAAGGAAGTGCAACTCTTCTTGGCACTCCATTGTTTAGAAAAACTGTAGCATCTTCCTCGCTGACGGGGAAAAATAATTGATACAACTCTGTTGAATATTAAGACTATGCTTTGCTTTTTTAAAGAATCCGTCTCCCCCAACTTTTCTCTCAGTAGCATTTCCTGCCCCCCCCCCCCCCAAAGAACTTTTAAATGTGTTTGAAATCTGTCTTTTGTATGTTTGTTTTTACTGGCAAGAACAGGTTTTAAAAGCCTTAGTTGATTGTTCAGAAGAGGATTGAAATCTCCAAGCTTTTTTTCATCATCATAATGGCTTGAAGTAAGAAATGTACATAAATAAGCAGAAGCCCAACTTCTTCAGTCCCTCTGACTATAAGAGCCCCTTTTATATAAATCCACATGAAGCTAGACTCACAACCTTCTTGGTGAGCTCCAACTGCCCCAAGAGCCTCATTTCCCTGGCCATGCATATGTCATGTAAATGATAGAATCACAAGATTGGAAGGAACCATGCAGTCATCAAGTCCAACTCCCTGGAATCCCAATTCAACCACCCATTAAACTATCTGTAACAGATGGCTGCCTTGCTTGAACATTTTGTGGGGCGGAGGCAACCTTCTCCCTGAGTCATTGGTTGCACTTTCCAACCACTCCTGTTGTTAAAAAGATATCCCTTCACCCCTAAGATTCATCTGGAATCTGCCTTCCATAACTAAATACCATCACTCTTACATTTTGCAGAGTGAGTCATGGCCTTCAATCAAGTGGCATCCTTTTAGATATCTGAAGAATGGTGGCAATCTCCTTCTGGGTTCTCTTTTCAAGGCTATCTGGACCCAGTTCCCTCAATCTCTCCTCTTAGGATTTAGATTTCCTGGCCTCTGATGCATCCTTGTTGCTGTTCTCTCAACCCATTCCATCTTCATGTTTCTGTGTGATCATCTGGAAGTCATTCAACACTGAAAATAATAATGCTACTCAGCCCTAATAGAGGAAGGCAGGCTTTACCTAAGGACACTCTGCCATGTATCCTCATGGATTGTAAAACTATGGGTGAATTTATTATATAAGTCAGTAGTAAGTCTTGGTCCACCAATGGTTCATGAGTTGTTTGATCCACAACTTATCATGTTTCAGTTGCTGCAAGCCACACCAAGCATGCTAATCCAAAAGCATGTTGCAGGACTGCTTTGGTTCAAGTATGCCTAAATAGCTAAGAGTTTGTTTTGCAGAATTCCAACATGTCAGTGGGGCACTGAGTTGCAAATAAACATAAAAGCAGACCACACAGGAATGAAGCTCACCTCTGGCTGAGGATTCTTTAATCCTGCCCTGTGCCCATGGGAACAAGGCAAGATAAAACACCAGGGAGGTCTGTGTTTGCTCAGCTAAGCTGTCTTAGCAGGCAATCTGTCTATTTTCCATCTTTACCTACCTGTCCTGATCTTTGAGCTTTCTAGATATCTGACACATTATTTCCAGCTGCATGTTCTTCTATACTTTTGCGTGCTTCTCCCCTCCCCCCCCTCTTTTTCTCACATTGCTGTGGTTATTAAGACAACCTTTCCAAGAAATTACTCATATAGACTTAATCCCATGTTGTTGGGGTGTTGATTGTGTCATCTTGTTTATATCAGTCTGTCTGGATTTCTGATCTCAAAGGCTCATCTGAGGTCTTTGGAAAAACAGCTTGATTACAGACAGAGGCCACAGATATTTCGTTCAGGTGTACACAGTTCTCTTACTATCAATGACCCACTTATCATCTAAACTAGTCATAGTTTATATATCACTGAAGCCTGTGTGGATCCAAAGCTGCCTCCCTAACCCCAGGAAAACCTTCTCTCAATTCTGTCAGCCTTCTTCCCAACTAGAAGATATCAGACTGCAGAGTCCTTCAGATGAATTCAGTCTACAAGTTCCAGTATTCCCAGCCAGAGTAGCTGGGAATTATGGGTGCCAGTTTAGAGAAGGCTGATGGAACATTGCAAAATGCTTTGATTTCAATGATGGATAACCAAAGAATTTACTTTTTAACTTCTTCCTTTTAAAATCCTGAGAAACAGTACTTTCCTGGTTAAAAATTATAGTAAAGAAAACAAGGGGGGTTATGATTACAGAAATAAGTTATTTTAAGTAATGGAACAAATATTAAAGGTGATAAAGGAAACAGAGAGGTGGACTGTTGTCCTAAATATTCTGCAGACAAGGACCTCTGCACAATGACAGCCCCAGTGTTGCTGTAATTATCTACCTGTTTCCATTTGTCCAGTTCGTTGGACTGCTTAGAATTTGCCAGCCATTTATATTAGACGGTTCTTGCCACAAGTGATTTGTGGTAACTCCACAAGGATGTGTGTACCTTAAGAACACATTAGCTGTATGTTGTCCTTTTCCCACCATGATTGTTATCTGTCATACACCCTGAAGCTTAAGTTGCATATTCTGTACACTGAATCGAAGCCAGTAAAATCAGAAGTTGGGCAAAAATTCAGTCTCTAACAGTCTTTGCTTTGTTATTTAAATTATTCTTTTCCAACTATTTAGTTTTCTTCAAGTTTCATGATGTCTCCATGAACTCTTGAAGCCAAGAGTTTTATAGAATCACTGGGTTTCTCCCAAATGGGCTTTGCAAAGCCCTACAGCGTAGTTACTTATTTTACATACATCTTTCCTAGTTATATTCTGTTTTGTGCACATTTTCTACAGCAAGATGTATGCAGATGGCATGCATTGCTGCTATCTATACTGTATCCTACTCCATGTTATTAGATTATTCTAATAGATTTAAATTGGCAGATAACAATCAAAAAAGAAAAAGGAAGAGAAAGAGAAAGGAAAAAATCAAAATGGAGCTGTGTTTTCTACTTAGCTCTGGAAAGAAAGCTTTAGGTGAACCAGATCAAGCTGCCCTCTTTGGCTAAGTATGCATTATGCTAAACCTTAATGTAGTTTGTTTGAATTACTGTATTGTATAAACGAAGCCATTGTGTTTTATAGTCTAGTGTATTGTGCAGATTCAACCAATTGTACCTTATTCTTACCCCCCCCCCAAAAAAAAAGCAAACCACACCTTTGAATTATACTTAGAATCCAGACAAAGTTAGGTGAAAAGATTTAGACAAGAGAGCTACAGATGGTGGCAGGAAGAAGATTCTCCATCCTCTACTCACAGCCAGCCTGGTTTGTTGTCTAAATAGTGGTTTAGAGATGCTGTAGCCTAGTGTCTAGGACAGTGTTTCTCAACCTTGGCAACTTTAAGATGTGTAGATTTCAACTCCCAGAATTCCCCAGCTAGCATGCTGGCTGGGGAATTCTGGGGGTTGAAGTCCACATGTCTTAAAGGTGCCAAGGTTGAGAAACACTAGAAGTTCAAATTAGGAGAGAGTCTATCTGGTATAGTGATTAAGTATAGTTGGACTGGCACTAGGGAAACTCAGTTTCAGAACCATCCTTAGTCATGGAAGCTCTGGGTCAATCATTATTTCATTCAGCACAACCAAATGGTTGTTATGGGATAAAAGGAAAGGCACCTTCCATGTAAACTACCTTTTTCTTCTGGGGGAAAGGCAGGATATAAATTGTCCCAATGAAAGGAAAACAGGAAGAGAGGCAGAATTCTTTGCATCTACTCAGGAACTGATCATAGAAAGATCATGCTTGTGTACACCAACTTTCCACATGCTGGCTGAATTCCTTCCTCATGTACAAATCAGATTAGGTTCTAGTGGCTACACATTGCTGTTGGATTAGTTTAAATCTTGGCTAGGGTTTCTTCAGCCCAACCCACCTCATAGGGCTGTTGAGTAAGGAAACCATGGAGGAGAGGCTGCTCCATACACTGCCTCAAGCCCCCGGCCCTAAAACTAATGAATAAATAAATGAAGTCCCTGGTTTGAATCCCTCCTTAAATTAATTAATTGGCTTCAGGCAATCTATTGTATCTCAGTTTGTAACGCTGGATTTATCTTACAGGATTCTAATCAATCTTGTAATGGTGAGTCTTGAACACTTCAAAATATGACACAAATGTCCTAAGCAAAGGGATATTTTTTTCGGCCTGAACAGGCAAAAGTAAAGGCTGTGAAGTTTATGAATGTTCTCTAAGAGACCGTGTGACTTTCCTCCTACAAAGTAGGCATCACTCTTACAAGATTATAACCCTAATCTAATTTGATTGCCATTCTACCTCCCCTGCTAAGCTGTTTGGTACAGGAATGTCTGCAGGGGAGTCAAAAAAGTCAAGATGGCAGTCACAACCAAGTGATCAAAGCCCTTCCCTTTTCTTACACATGTCACAGTACACGTAAGAAAGGGCAGGGCTTCATTTGCATAGTTGTGGCCACCATTTTGACTTTTTGACCTCTCCCCTGTGGACCCCCATGGTCCTTAATACAGATGGTCCTCATTTAATGACCACTCATTCAGCGACTGTTTGAACTTGCTATGGAGCTGAACGAGGGGGACTTACAACTGAGGGGGACTCCCCAACTGTCACAGCACCCTCATGGTCACATGATCACAATCCAGGCATTCAGCAACTGGCCTGGATTTCCAGCTGTTGCAGTGCCCCATGGTCACATGATCATGATTTGTGACCTTCCCTGCTGGCTTCCCACAAGCAAAGTGAATGGGGAAGCCAGCAGGAGGTTGCAAATGGTGATCATGTGACATCACGCTTAATGACACGGGATTCACCTAACTATGGTAACCGGGGACTGCTGGAACTGCTGTTGCTAAGTGCCACGGTCATGTGACGTCGCACTTTATGACTGCATCACTTAGTGACAGAAGTTCCTGTCCCAATTACCATTGTTAAGTGAGGACTATCTGAATTGGGTGTTTTTTAACCATCCAATATTAAGATGAGAAGACCTATACTGAGCCACTAAGATGCAGCAAATGTCTGCTTTAGGGAGAGACTGGCTTCCCTTAGACTTCCTGCTTAGCTGTGGTTGGAAGTTTGTTGTGTGCTGGAAGAGAAAGGTGTTCAACGTGGACAATTTTTGTCTGCCTTTGCACTGCAGTTGAACAGTTGTCGCCTGCCTGCCTTCGGCCAGCTGGTCAGAGGTCACTGAAAACAGGATTAGTCGTCCTGTGTTGACAGAGCCAATGATGGATGAAAGAAATGCAAGATGCCACTTGCTTGTATCGAAGTCTAGTGAGACAAACAGACTTACATCTGCCCAGGAGTATGGAATGAGATCCTTGATAGTCCTGCACTGAAATCTTCCCACACTTTCCCCTTAGCACAAGGAATGTTTCTTCTCTGTGTTCTTATATTTAACAATCATTCCTGGCTTTTCATTTCTTTCCGTGCCCAGATTAGTTTACATCACATTCAAATAAAGAGCTATTCACATAAAATGGGTGTAGGAAGTTTTCTGTGCAAGGTCCAGCATCCCTGGCTGGGGTATAAAAAAGGTGCCCTGTCCTGAACTTCTCCAAGAGGCCATTTGAAGCATTAAGCTACAGCTGTAGGCAGATCCAATTTATTTTATTTTATTAATTGCTTTGTGCCTTAGGGCAGTTTCACACAACCAGATATTTTGGTTTATGCCTCAGTCCCTGATTATTTTACTGCCAGGAACACTGGGCAGATGACTGGGTGTAAAAATAGCCTGACCATAGACCTTGAAATCCAAAATATATAGCAAAAGAAAAGAGAAAGAAACTTATGCAGGAATTTCCCATTCACTTATATGGTTGAGTGAACTGATAACTGCAGCTCTAGGCACAAAATGGTGTTGTCATGGTGGAGAATATATGTAGCTGAGGGTGGAGAAGCTCTATTAGCTAGGTTTTTCATTTGCAGACGTTTCATTACCCGCCTCGGTAACATTGTCAATGCTATGATCTTCAAGAAGTGAAGTTTGATCATAGCACTGAAGAAACCCTAAAGCCCGGCACAAAAGTATATTATGAACCAGAGATTGAGAGTGCTGTGTAAATTTGTGTATTTTGTTTAGATCTATCTATCTATCTGTCTGTCTGTCTGTCTGTCTACCTATCTATCTGTCATCTATTCTCACCAGTCCTACAAGAAGCTAAAGATTGCTCATTGTGTTCCTTTTATTTTATCCCCACAACAGCTCTGTGAAATATCTTAGACTGAAATATGTATCCTAAAGCCAAAGTCATCGAGTGAGCTGCCTGGCTGAGAGAGGATTTGAACCTTGGTCTCCTGAATCCTCATCCAGTATTTTAATTGCTACCCTCTCCCACCTCTTTGGGACCTCATCATAGGCATCCATAGCAAATCCACAACTTAGGTTGCTGAAGATGTCAAGGACTTGAGGATGAAGCTGGGTTAGGGCATCACTGTGGGGACTGTCACCCTGATGCAAAAATGCATCATAGACATCCACGTTCATTCATTTTTGCATCAGGATGACAGTCCCCACAGTGATGCCCTAACCCAGCTTCATCCTTAAGTCCTTGACATCTTCAGCAACCTAAGTTGTGGATTATGTGTGAGTAAGCATACTTCATCAGTTTCTCTCCCCGTCCCCCAGCTCCTTGAATGCCTACAAATATCCATGCATTCAATTCAGTAGGTGAGTTCACAGGACACCCTTAACTTGGACTGCACCATATATCCAAGGGGCTATTTTGGAATATGGACATCAGCCAGGAATGGGGGAACCTTTGACATCAGCAAACTCTCAGCAAGCAGGGTCATCCAACTCATCACCAGAGTTTGCTGATATCAAAGGTTCCCCATTCCTGGCTGATGTCCATATTCCAAAATAGCCCCTTGGTTATATGGTGCAGTCCAAGTTAAGGGTGTCCTGTGAACTCACCTGCTGAACTGAATGCATGGATAGTTGGAATGTAATGCTTGGAAAATGTATTCACCAGAATAGCTTCATGGCCCTTCATAATTACTGAAAGAGAAGATGGTTGGTTTTGATTTTTTTTTTCCCTGTAGAAGCTTCTTTTTCAGGAATGGGATACCTGTATCCTTCTAGTCCTACAACTCCCAGCATCTTCCCCTTGGCCTTGTTATCTGAGTATGGTGGGAGTGGAAGTTCAGCCACAAATAGAATGTCAAAGGTTCCCCCATTCCTGGTTTAGTTCTATGTCAGCTTTTTTGTCTCATTCGTTCATTCATTTTTACACAAAGGAAAATTCAGTGATGCGATGTCTTAACTGCAGAATCAGGGACTGCCCTATCATTAAGCAGACTAAAGTTATGGCTTCCTATGCAAGAGGCTAATGGTTGGTAGCAAGCTGTTGAAGGAGAGAATTGTGTGCCATGTGGCCTTCATTGTACCCCTTAAACTGCTGGCTGTCTTCAGAAAGGATAAGGGTGTTTCATTGCCGATGTTAAAGATAAACTCCATACATAAACATCCCACATTATAACACAACATGCCTGAAAGATGGAAGGAAATTTAACACAAAATCTTAATTTGAAGAGGACGGGTCATCTCCCCACCAGTAAGCCTCTTAACACATCATTTCTTTAAGTTCATGCAAATTTTCACTAAGTAAATATTCCTTAAAAGTGAATAAAATTTTATTCCACTTTAACAAGAGAATATAAAAGTTAAAAAGGTCACCATAGTAATAGACTAATCTCAATTATCAGGGCAGCTGGTGAAATCTTCAACTCCCACCTAATCTCATTCAGTGCACACGCAGCGCACCGTGTGATTTCCAACATGGCTAAATGAAATTATAAAGCAGTGTTAAATTTATTAATCATTTAATTAGCTAAATGTTCCTGCAACTACTTGTGAGATGAATAGCATGTCATTTTCTAATGTAATTTGCCTCTCAGCCAGGCTGGGTCAGAAGGAGTAACTATCTGCATATTAAATGATCTTTCTTCCCCTCCCCCTGATTTCTTTTAATTTTTTTTTTTTCTCTAGGAAGATTCGGGTTATGTTTGATAATGTTGCTTCTTGTGCTCAAAACATCATCCGTGAAAGAGAATGCCAGGGCAGGGCAAGAGTGACCAATTAACTACGTATTTTACAAACTTCTGAAAAAATGCATTGGACAATAAACAGGAGTCATTAGGATGGTGCTCAGATTGGCTTTTATTGCTTAAAGTTTATTCTGTTGCAAAATAATTTCAGGGCCAAAACCAGTTTCTTGTTGACAGCTTTGTCTGAGATTTTTAGCTAAAAGTCAGAATGCATTGGAGCTTTCTAATCCCCACTCTTTGGCCTCCAGATTGATGATTTAAGTGAATTTAATTCTGTCATTACGTATAAGAGACCGCACTTTGATTTCCTGCAAGGATGTGATTTTTTTTTTTTAATGTTTTGTTCTGTAATTATTGTTCCCTGCCAAATCATTGACAAATGTGATTCCACCAAGCACACTGTAAATCTGTTGGGATCTACAGAAAGAAAGACCATCATAACAACATTTCTTAATCCACAAAGCAGTGGCCTATGCTGCTTCAAGTGCACCATTCATCAGAAAGTTTCCAGAATATTGCATCTAGATTTGCATGAGGTTGAAACTGTGAGGCTGGGAAAAAAAAAAAAAAAGAATTAAAAAACCCACATGTACATTCAGATCAGTGTGTTATGTCAGGGTATGGTGTTTTTTTTTTTTTTCCCAGTATTCAAACCAAGGCAACATTTGTTGTTTTCAGTAGAAATTATTTCTACCTTCTGCTTTGGGTTCTTCTATTGTTCATGGTTTGCTTTCAGATTCAGATGGGCGTCTTCATTATGTCCCAGGATTCTCATAATTGTAGGTCTCCCAAATGGATCTATAAGTAAATATATGAATTGTATACAATGTATAAGTGTCAGTTTTTTAATCTTCCAAAAAGGGTTAAATAAATAATACTGGTAGTCCTTGCTTAATGACCACAATTGGGACTGGAAATTAGGTTGCTAAACGATTTGATGGTTAAGCAAATCATCACATGGCCAGACCCAATTTTATGATCTTTTTTGCAGTGGTCATTAAGGGAATCACCATGGTTGTTAAGTGAATCACATGGTTGTTAAGTGAATCATGTGGTTCTTCATTGATTTTGCTTACTGGAAGCCGGCTCGCAAGGTCGCAAATGGCGATCATGTGATCCTGGGACGCTGCAACTGTCGTAAGTGCGAGCTGGTTGCCAAGCATCCGGATCGTGATCACGTGATTGTGGGGTCACTGTGATGGTGGTAACTTTGGGCACCAGTTGTAAGTCACTTAGCACTGTTGTAACATCGAATGGTCACTAAATGAACAGTCATTAAGTGAGGACTACCTGCACATACAGACAAGGAGAAATTGACCAAATAAGGGGAAATGGCATTTGTTTTTAAAAAGTTTGATTCACTATTCTAGAAAAAGGGTAAAGGTATAAAAAATGACACTTCGCTTCAAGTGACCCTAGCAATATGTCAGCTCCTTGGGGGGTCAAATATTTTGACTGCAGAAAGTCCCTAAAACAATATTTGATAACTAACTTACATAAATATAACATACATACATACATACATACATATATATAAATAACATACCACAAATGTTCAATAACTATCACAGAATTCTAGAATTGGAAGGGACCATCAGGAACATATAGTCCAACCTTCTGAAGGGTGGCTGTTCAGCCTCTTCTTAAAAGCCTCCAGAGATGGAGAACCGACAATGTACACAGGTGGATCACTATGTACAGATCTTACCATGTCTCCACAATGATAATATGACATCCCTGTTGTCCTTTTTGACATCACCACAGTTTGTTATGTATACTTTTGAATAGCAGAGATGTAAAAGAGGTCTACGAGCCTGGCAGAACATGATATGTTTATAAAAATTGTCCATGCCCAGGGCTTGTAATTGTCTTATGCAAAGATCTGCTCGAGAAAGGAATTTCATAAGAATGGTACTACTGCGAAAAAGGCTCTGAAATGTTTGGCTCTCAGCCTAGAGAGATAACTAACAATATTCAAGAAAAGTATAGAAGGTTTTAGCATGTGGAAAGCAAGGCCAGGAAAAAACAGATCACCCCATGTCTAATGACAAAAAGAGGATTAACTTGGAAACTTAACAACACAGCCGTTGGCCAGTGTGAGTCCTGAAGCTAATATCAGCCAGAAAGTGGGGAGATGTATTTTGAACAACCAAAAGTGTGTTTTGAACAGGTAGCTTCAAAGAAAATACCTTAGAGCAGTGTTTCTCAAACTTGGCAACTTTAAGATGTGTGGACTTCAACATGTTGGCTGGAGAATTCTGGGAGATGAAGTCCACACATCTTAAAGTTGCCAAGTTTGAGAAACACTGCCTTAGAGGAACGAAATGCAGAAGTTTCTCAAAGCATACATAGAAGGTGTCCTAATAACACTGCACAGCTGTTTTGATAGTGGCTGTCTTAACATTTTGCCCCAAGCCATGATTTGTATGGGTGAATGGACCAAAATTCCAAAAAGGTTACTTCAATTTCTCCAGAGCACTTTTTCCAACCTGGCAGCTTCTAGAGATGTTTTGGGACCAGAATTTCCAGCCAGAGTTTCATCCCAACACATCTGGAGGATAGGAAGATAGGGGAAGGCTACCTAGAAGAGGGGAGAGTCATGCACATTTGAACAATCAGAGTTCAAAGTGAGAATTTACAGTGAGCTGCCTTTTTCCATGCTACTGTAGTTTTTTGTTGATTCTTCATTTTTATGGAAGGCCTCAGGATACAGCTCTCTTTTCTAGCCATTTATCAGAACTAACAACAGTAATAATGCTTCTAAAGTGCTTAAAATGCTAATGACATTATGAAAAATGACTTAGTCATTCAGACATTCCAGAATGTAACTGTGTAATCCAGTAAACCCAAAACATTGCAGAAAGCATTATTTCCTTAATCATGGTTTACTGGGAAAAAAATCACCATTGGCTGAATTCACACAGTGCACTAAGCCTTCAACCATGATGTTCTTTGTACAAAGTAGAATGGCAGGCTAAGCCAAAACCAGGCAAAACACACCAGCAGGTAATGTGAGATATCCTCTGCTTTTTAACCAATGTTCCTACTATTTTCTTCAAAGTGAGGCAGGCATTATTGATTTCCTTTAGACCATCACCTTCCTCCAGCAGCAGATATGACTTTGAAGGCAAGTACCGATATTGTACAATACGGTGGCCTATTTTGAGAGAACAAAGCATCACAGGAATGTTTCACTGCCGTTTCACATTTCTTTCATGTTATTCCATCCCCATGATGCCGCTCGCATGACGAGCTATAAATACCAGAGTACCAGGTGTACATGGCTGTCTACAATAATAAATAAAAGAATGCCCTGGATTGGGTACATTAGGAGTATAAAATGAATTCCAACAGGTGACTTTTCCAGGTTCTGTACCACGTAACAGTGGCAGTTCATGTTTCCATTGAATCTGCTGTTTAGAAGGTGTGAATTCTGAAAAGCAAAGAATAAAGAGTTGCATTACCCTCTAGAACTGGATTCTGGCATAATAGGACAATGCCTGGTGGCTTTGCCCCTTATAATGTCATATGGACAGTCCCTTTCACTAAGGCTACCAGATCTGGGATCCAACAATCCAACCACAGGAACCACCCCATAACCTCTTCCAGATGTTAAAGCCACATGGATTTTTGCAGTCCAGAGTTGGTTCATCTATTTTTCACATGTGGCCTTAACATCTGAAAGAGGATATGGGGTGGTTCCTGTGGTGATCTAAGATTAGATTTTCTCCCATTCCTTGGTGTTCATCATTTCCCTCAAAATTGTTCCTTTACTGTTCTGCTACTAGGCACCACTGTGGAGACTTGAATAGTCCTTTAGCCCCCTGCTATCTCTGACAGGGAAGGAAACAAGTATGAACTTACTAATCAGCAAGTGTTTCCAAAACAAACAGGCTCTATAAAATGTAACAGAAGGGACAATAGATATGGTAATAGTAACTTTTTTTTTCCAGAAAGAGATATTTAAACATTAATTTACAAAATTGTGCTTATTTTTCTTTATCAGTCAGAACTCTATGCTGCTTATGGTTTTACCAACACGTGGTTTCTTTTACAATATTTCAGTCATCAAAATTCCCTTACTCTAGAGTTACTCAAGCTTTCCCTCCAGTCTTTTCCTTTCAAGATGAGATCAGCCTTGTTAGAACTCTGGGGAAATCTTTTTTCTGCCTTGTTTTTTGGAAAGACTGGTCACTTTTACATCTTTAAGGACAAAACTCTGTGGCCTACTCTCCTTAGACAGAATTTTCATATTCCTCTTTTAAAACCTTTTTCTCCCTACCCAAAACCCCTTCACTTCTCTACTGATCCAACCACTCCCAATGACTTCCCAAGTTTCTTGGATCTGCTTCTCAGTCAAAATGATTATCCTTCTTTGCCTTCAAGGTTCGAAGTGAGTTTCATACCCATTACAGTACATTCCTTGTTTTTTTTCCCCTGGACTGCATTAATTTAATGGGTGATGGGTTTTATATATTGCCTTTGTGTGCATTGTTTGTTAGATAGGAGTTATATATTTAAGTTGGGTGGCAACATACATATTCTAAATAAATAAATAAAGTTCTCCATTGTGCCCCCTTGGGATAGGTCCAGTGGAACCCAATTCACTGGCTCTGCTGCAGGGTTCTAACTGCAACATCAGTGCATCTAGCAGAACATCTCCAACATCTCTGGTTATGTGGAGAGATACAGGCTTATAGCTGGAGGTGGCCTCTCCTTTACAAAACTGGCGCTGATTATGTAAGAGCCAACCCAAGGTTGGAGATAGATAAACTCTCTCACCATATTGAGTGGGTGGGTGGGTGGATGAGAATAAACTCAGGAGTCACTTGAAACATCCATATGTGGGCTTACAATAAGTAATAGAATGATATGCAGCAAGTTACAATCATAAATTGCCAAGAAAGTTTCAGAACTGGAGGGTATGCCCCCTGATCAGCAAATAATATTTCTTGATACTTTCCTGTTATTTATTTATTTATTTATTTATTTTTAAGGAAATGCATAAGTAGCTCTTTTTCTCACTCCATTTAGGCTATAAGTAAGTATGTAGAGAAGACTTTCAACTAAGCTTGACTCCAGGGGAATACATGTTGGTTCCTTAGCAGTGTTAGACAACTGGTTTGCCGTTCCTTTCTTGTGAGATGTCTTTCAACTTTTCATTCTCACCTACACCTGTGGAATTTCCTGGTAGGTTCCCATCAAAATAGTTTTAGCTTCCAAACCTAGAGAATTTTGACCAGGTGTTCTCACCTGCTGAGATATTATTATTGTTGTTGTTGTTATCAACATGATTATCAATATTATTATCATTATCATCCTCATCACTACCACCACTGTTACTGCTGCTACTCCTACTATCATTGTAATGGGTAAAAAGTTCTGGGTTGGCTAGCCAGAGATAAACTGCAGATGATTGCTTCTAAATTGCAGCTCTAGTAACACAGAGTGAATTTTATCATCAGATGCTTTTTTCAAGCCACCCACCCCACTTTCCCAGATGTGACACGCTGCCCTTGTGGCTACACGCTTGACTTTGAGGTTCTCATTATTGTGGCTTTAAATGAAGGATGTTCATTCAGGCAAAGGGAGGGAAGGGGGGGGTGTGTGTTGGAGGGGGTGGGCTGGGGAGAAAGAGGCAACTGGACCGTTATCTGGTCTTTCTATCAGTCCAAGTGACAGACTTTGAGGAGAGAGAGGGGGGAAAAAAACTGGTGGAGACCTCAGGCTGACACAGAAGGTGACTCTCTCGACTCTCACCTTGAAAAGCAAAAAAAAAAAAAAAAAAAAAGTTCCCACTTTATTAAAATGAATTTCGAAGGGACTGCTCTGACAGCTGCATAATTAAATATTGGAGTGTCAGGGATAATTTATTCTGCTCGCATTTGGTGGTCAGAGCCTGCCTGCGCTGGGGTCAGCAAGCAGGACGACAGAGCCAGGGAGATGTGGCAGTCCGGGCTCTCCTGAACCCCTGGAGCAAAATGAGGGCCTCACCTTCTTCTCTGGTCTTCCTTAAAGGGCTGGGAGAGAGGCACATGGGTGCCCTCTGAATCCGAGCCCAGAGATGAGAGCTGCTTTTAGCTGCTTGATAAAGCGCTGATGGACCCAAATGGCTTATTAAGCAGGGCAAGCGATAAAAGCCTTCACGTCTTCGGTCTCTCCCTACTTAGGCCTATTATACAAAGTCGTTCCTGACAGAAGTTCTCCCATCCCTGGGATACCAGCCGCCGATTAGCATTGGCAAGCGCTGCAGCCGCTCTTACGAACAGCAACTTTGCCGCTTTGGCCAGAGGTGGCATAAAATATTGACGATAAATAAGAATAAGAATCATCCCAAAACATCTGGAGCTCCACTTGAACCCCATCAGCATGGACAAAATCACTATCAGTCCATTGCAAAAGGACCAGCTGACATCCTGCGACGATGCCTTTAACACCATCAAACAACATCTGCCTATCCCAGGTCCTTGGGAAGGACTCGATAGGTGGTAAAAATGCCAAATCCGGTCTAAACATCTGGCTGACCATGCAACCAACCATAATAATAATAATGAGGATCACTGGAATAATAGCAACCATTTAATAACTTTGGAGGGCCCTTTCTTTTGCGTTTGGCTGGCTGTCACTGCTGCCGACTTAATTATTGGGTGAGTAAGTTAAACTCAGCAGTTCTAAGCTCTTTATGTTCGGCAATAAAGGAGGGGGTTGCCTGTAGCAACTCACACCCCTCCGATGGTGGTTGGATGAAATCCCATCTGTTGTCCATTTACACAAAAGAGGGTTTTGTTTTCTCTACAGATCGACATTTCACAAGGGGGAGTTCAGATTTATATCCCATTTCCTGGGCAGCTTGGAAGCGTATATGGGCTGTCCTCTCCTGGATAGCTGTAACTTGTGGTGTGGCCTTGCCATTTTAATGGGCATTTTAAGTTCTTGCGATGATTTAGAATGGGGGCACAGGACCAAAGAGAAGCGTTGCTGGGAGCAGTTGTTCAGCAATGTCTGAGGGTGGGCAATAGGTTACCTATTGCAATTTTAGAACAGCAATACTTTAGAGCAGTGTTCCTCAACCTTGGCAGCTTTCAGATGTGTGGACTCCAAGTCCCAGAATTCCCCAGCCAGCCAAGCTGGCTGGGGAATTCTGGGAGTTGGAGTCCACACATCTGAAAGTTGCCAAGGTTGAGGAACACTGCTTTAGGGCAGAGCTGGAAAAGAAGAGTCCCCCCACCCTTTCTCCCCTTCCTTATCTACTAACTCAAGGGAGCAAGGGCTACAACAGTTATGGAACGACACATAAATGGGTAGTGCCTTTCTCCGGCATGGTGTTAACCGGGGTTAAAGTTAACCATGGGCGGGGCCACCCAAGTTCAAATCCACTCTCAGCTCTAGAAACTCAGTTTGGGCCAGTCCCTTTGTTTCAATCCGATCTTCTTCAGTCCAGCCTTCTTCACAACATTGCGTATGGCACATTAAGCTTCTAGAAAACGGGCAGAGGACCAAGCTAACAACTAAATAAAAGACTACCAGGATTGAGTTACACCAGCAGCACATAATATATTGGAATGTAGCAAAGGTGTCCATGGCGTATAATCAAAAAAGTCAAGATGGTGGCTGTAGCGGTGCCATCAAAGCTTTACCTGGTTTTTAGGTGTGTTGCGACATGACACCCATAAAAATCAGGTGAAGCTTTGATTGTACTGTCACGGCTGCCATACTGACTTTACTATACCCTGAGGACACCCCTGGAAAGTAGTTATTAAATGGATATTATAGAAATTTATCCTAATGTGTTTGAGGAAATAAAAAGAGGGAGAAATTAATCAAATTGGAAAGGACTGTTTCTTAGAGTTCCCTGAAGCACAGTGGGACTGCATGTGGCGGTTAGGAATAAGGATCTAAAATAAATTCACTCTGGGTTCCTGGAGTGTGGATTTGCAAGACTTACAAAACAGATTTCACCATGGCACAGATGATAGCATTGACTGAAGCTTGTTCCCATCTGCCTTCCGTCAAAAATCTACCATCCTAAAGTCTTTTGTCTGAAGCAGAATTCATGTTTCTGGAAGTTGCATCGGGAAAGTAGTACATAGATTTTACAGGGAAGAAATGTAAGCTTAAGAAGCAGCCGTTGAGAAATGTAATGAAAAATAACACTATCCCAGGGAATTTTAAAACATCATGTTTCTCCTGGAATTTGCATTAAAAGCTACATAACTTGGAAGGAATTGTGAAGAAAAGTCACACATGTTAAGGAAGGTTGGGAACAAAAATAGATGTGGCTTATTTTGCTGGGGGGTTGTTTTCTTCATATTAACTACCAAAATGGACCAGACTTACATAGACACTGTAGGAGGAAAGCCATGGTAGTTTATGGTGACAAAAAATCTGGAGTCTGCTAGCACCCTTTGCATTCACTTGTGCCTTTTAATAAATTTTGTTAGAAAACATGCTATCAAACTCCTTCAGACCTACATAGGTTTACATATGTCTACTTGGGGAAATCTATACTACCAAAAAAAAAAAAAAGGTAAAGTAAAGAAAGAAATTGTCCCAGAGAAAAAAATCTGCATTTCATAGCACATTTGGGGACTGGGGATTCTGTTCTTAGAGTCACCTGCATAATACTACAGATAGACTGAGAAGTCTGAATTTGAATTAGGAAATAAAGTTCTAGTCTCTCTGCTGGCCATTTCTCCTGGTGTCAAAATTAATTGGCTGTCTGATTCCAGGTTTTCACTGTAGTTTTTATCATATGTTTGTCATCAAACCCCACCTACCCCTTCTTCATTCCTGAACCCTAAACATGAACCTCAAATATCTAGGAGTGTTTGTGTATACCAAATTCAATCTCTTGTTGAAATGCCATTGGAAATCAGTCTCTTAACAGTACTCTAGTGTCACCCACTGAGAATGGAGATGTCAACAGCTACTTAATAAAATTCTTTCTTGTAAGGTCTGTCAGTGGTTGAGAATTTGCTTCCATACATTTTTTTTTTTAAATTACATCTTAAACATTTGGGCTCTGCTCAATATTTTGAGATTTCTTCTTGAGATTAGGGTACTGAATTACTTAGGTGATGGGTTTTGATTCTGATTATAAAGAGAAATGGTTTACTGCATTTACACATTGCCTATAGGTCTTAAAAACAATCCGTTGGGATTTTCTGTACTTGCCTTATGGAAAAAAATGGATGTGATATTCCTCGATCGCTGATTTTTTTTCAAACCAATTTCTCATGAGACTATCCTGGTAAATTGTGTCCTTATTGTTATAAAGCAGTGTTGCCAAAAAGTACATTCTGCAGAACACCAGTGGTCCTTAAACAACTATCAGGTGTACCAGGAGCACATGCTAAAATATTTAAGTCTAATAGAAGGGAATATATGTATGTAGCCTGGGGTTGAACTGTGGAGTCCTTCTTGATCCCATTCTACGGCCAAGCTGCTGTGACACATACACAGGGCTGCACAAACCTTTGTTGCAATTTTAGGCATTACTGTGACCACGGCTGTGCCACTCCGAATGGAGACATGATGATGCTTTGGCCCAGGAAAGAACTGACTCAAGCTACATGTTTTGCAATTAGGCCTCATCTAGATGCTTCATGGACGCATCTCTGCTGCTACTAAGAATTCCCCACTCAAAGTGCCAGAAAGTAGAATCAATGATTTATTTAAAATTTATTTATTGAAAACATTGATATAACCACCCATCTTAAAAGCAACGATCAAATGATTGTTTCATTGTTGAATGAATCATTGAATGAATCAATGATTTATTTAAAATTTATTTATTGAAAACATTGATATAACCACCCATCTCAGAAGCAACTCTGGGCAGCTTACAATCCATAAAACAGTATAAAACAATATAAAACAATATAAAACAGCCGCAGTACTAGAAATTTTTTTTTTAAAAAAAGGCCGGGTGCCACAGCCATTCTTCTCTAGTGCACTCACATTCTCACCCCACCCTGATCTCGCCCTATCCCAGTGCCTAGGGGAAGAGCCAGGTTTTAAGTGCTCTCCTGAAGGATAGAAAGGTAGGGGGTTGTCAGATCTTGGGGAGGGTGTTCCATAGGGTAGGGGCTGCAGTGCAAAAGGCATGCTTCCAAGGACCCACAAGAAGGCAATGTTTAAGGGAAAGGACTTGGAGTGTGATCAGAAGTTGATCTCCATGATGCTTTCAAAATGCCTCTCCTAAGATTTGCACAGCCCCTGTGGGTCAAATATCTACAAAGTCAGGTGAAGACCATGGAAGAGTCAACTGGGCTAGCAGTACCCATACCCACAGTCCAACATTGGCAGGCAAGCCCTGTAGTCAGCATCTCAATTTGAAGCCCAGAGCTTCCTGAAGTATCATACAGTTACGAAGTAGACACAGCTCAAAGCAACGTCTTCTGGGCCCAGACTTCAGCTTCTCATTACACTCTCCCATAGGGTCACCTCAACAAATGCTGAGCTGGGTGAGGTCTGAACCAAAGCAAAGTCATCCCCTCTGTAGCTGATGTCCAAGCCCTGCACTTAGAGAAGCCCTCTTCTTTGGCCACCTCCTACAAAAAGTCCACCCAAGGCTTGATCTGCTAGCCTCTAATATTGCTTCTGGCCTGGACTTCAGTCATCATCTGCAAGCATGCATTCCTCAAACTGCTGGTCATGAAAGCTTGAGGAAACATTGCTGTGAAAGTTGCCAATTTTAGCACTGGAAACTTGCTATACATTTGAGAAGTAAGTTTGTTATTTCAGTGTGTGTGTTGGTGCGTGCATATACACCCAAACATTTTATAGTCAAGTATGATTATCAGCAACACTTTATTGTCTGCCGTGATGCCTGCCTTATGGAACATCACCCCCACCCCCAAAGCGAGGTTGGCTCCAGCCCTATTAATTTCCCAGAAGTCCCTCAAAACCTGGATATGCCATCAGGCCTAGGGGCCCCAAAGGACTGGTGAGTTGGTAAAATGGCTCCATTGTGGTTAATATCTGCTGCCCTCTCTTTGCCCTTTAATCACAATTTTTTAAAATGTTCTGGATTTCTTGTATGTATGTATGTATGTATGTATGTATGTATGTATGTATGTATATATATATATATATATATATATATATATATATATAGTTTTTATTGTACGCCACCCAGAGTAACTTTTTCATGAGATGGACAGCCACATCAATATGATAGATAAATAAATAAATAGGTTGTAAGCTGTCCACATAATTTTATATAATGTCAAAATATTTAACCTGCTGATCATTCTTTCCAAGTAGTCACTTTTCCAAAGTTTCTTCAAGGGAAAATGGCAATACATTACCACTGGATATATGCAAAATGAAAGATCACAGCAAAAATAAGCATTAATGGTGCAGAATAGCATAATAATATAAACAATCTGCAACTGTTAAACATTAAAAAAACAAAAACACTTTCCAAGTTGAAAAGTGACAATTTCAACCTCAATACACTCAAAACAGGAAAGGCCTGTGGAAAAGTCTCCCAATTACTTCATAGGTGAAAAGAGATCCTTCCTGTTCATTTTGCATAATTCTCACTGACAGCAGAAATGTTTACCGGAAGAAAATCAGCACACTGAACTGCCAGGGAAGAGAACAGTTCATCATTTTCTCCTTATTCCCTGTTTTCTTTACTTGGCTAGCTTTAAAAGAAGCAGCAGGCAAACTATGGTAGTCCTGAATGCCTTTTCAGAAGGAGGCTACTTAGATTTAACTCAAGCAAATTACATCCCTCGCTCCTTCTCTGAAGAAAGGAGCAGGGTTATAACTCAGTCTAAGCACCATTCATTCTTCTATTACCTTCATAGCCAAGGTCATACTAATCAACTCAATTACCAGTCCTCTTGGACATTTTCATAATGTTTTCTGCTACTTGCTCTCCTGTGAAAATCTTTCAGTCTAAGCAAATTAATGCTGCTTTTATAACTATCTACATTTCAGGTAGATAGTGTTACCGTTACCTTCTTTACACACAGGGACAGGCCATGGGTGAAAAGCTGTTTAATGGCAGTAGCGCAAAACACTGCCTTTAAATGCCATCTTAAAGCCAGAACGAGAGTTGCTGGATTTAATTGTTGGTGATCTTTTGATAGGAATTCAATTTGAAAGGAACAGAGAGTGGGATCTGGCTACTTCTGAAGAGCGTAGAGATGAAGATGATTTGGGAATCAAGAGGAAATGAGAAATGCGATAACTCTATCAACTGGGTTCTCCTCTTTCAGCTCATATTTGAGATCTTATGGGTGCCATACCAGCAAAGCTGGTAAAACACAATAGGTATTATTACAGAGGGAAAGTTCCAGTGTAAAGAAAGGGGAACGCATGACAAAGACTGTGTCATCTGGACCAATGACAGGCCATTTCAGAAGGCAACCAATCTTAGAAACAGTTATCAATTTCAGTGCAATTCTGGATTCTCTCCAGAAGTAGCAGCTATAAACCTTAAGCTTATCCCTAGGGATGGTTTCAAAGTCTGCTTTGGGGACCAGATTTTTGATTGGAGAGAACGTTATAATGGCAGTTTTACTCAAATTCCATCGCAGGCGTAAATGGATAAATGCCATTTGCCAGCTGTAATAAAACGGAATTGAAATAAATACCAGAATGGGACCAGGGTGGTACTTGCTTCCTAAAATATCCGAGGTGGCTAGAGATGTCTCTTTTATCTTAAGAAAAAGAAAAGAGAAACCGCAGTGCTTACAACCTTGCAGCCCTGCTGGAGTCTTTGCAGAAAGGCTGCCTGTCTTTTCTGCTGCTTCCTAGGATGACCATGTGATGACACAAGATTGCAGGGCCACCTGGGCAGTCCAGGAAGCAGCAGCAAAGATGTTCCTGGAACAACCCAGCGTAGCTTTTTCAAAATTAAAAAATAGAGAGAGAATCCTTTGAGTAATGAGATTTGTAAGTGAGCCTAGTTACCTTGGCTCTTACTTATTTATTTATTTATTTATTCATTCATTCATTCATTCATTCATTCATTCATTCATTCATTCATTCATACATACATACATACATACATCACATTTATATAGCCGCGAATCTCACAAAGTACTGATACAAACTTTTTTTCCAGATTGTACTATGTTTATATAGAATATGTCAATGGTTAGAGCAGTGTTTCTCCACCTTGGCAGCTTTCAGACAGGTGGACTCCAACTCCCAGAATTCCCCAGCCAGCATAGCTGGCTGGGGAATTCTGGGAATTGGAGTTCACCCGTCTGAATGCTGCCAAGGTGGAGAAACACTGGGTTAGAGCGTAGAAGACAGAAGTAAAATCTTCACCTTGCTTACAAACAAGTTATTTTTTATACTGTTCTGATTTAGCTATATTAGTATTTGCATGATGAGGGACGCTGCCTCAGAGACCCTTGGGGTTATAAGTACCATCCAATCCATCAATCAATTGATTTTGTCAGAGAGGCTGTACTCAATTTTAAGGAGATCTTTGGAGCGATATTTTTTACGAACCCTGTACTTTCCATCTCTGCCAAACTGAATGGGTTAGGATGATCCGCAGAGGGAGCAACTGAGAAGATTGAAATCCGGGCCTTTAAATTTGGGTTTTCTCAGTGTAGAGATATCAAAGTGTCTGCAGTTTATCTTCTGAGGGGCATAATGCATGAGAAGACAAAAGTGGGAAGGGAAGAGAGAAACAAGGAAATAGACATCTGAACAGTTCGAAATGCTCCCCTTCAACACAGCCTTCGGTGACCTGGTGGCTTCTGGATATGCTGGATATCCAAATCCCCTCAGGATCCAACCCCTCTGGGAAGCCCCGATTTGGGAAAGATGGCCCAGCATTTCATCTTTTCCCTAGCTCTTCTTCCTCAAAAGCTCTCCCTCACCCCCTGTACCACCCTCGCCTGTATGCACTGCTGTCTAAAATAAAATACAATGAACGGGTACATAATAAAATCTTTTAATTGTCTTAGCATATGTTGCTTTTATTAGGTGAGAATAATTGCATTCAGGGGACCACCTAGAAAGTCCTCTGGAATGTAAAATGGAAATGGTGTCACACTGAGTGCGCAAGTCCTTTGGAGCCGTGCCATTTTCCCCTTCACTGCCTCTTGTCCCCCTTTTGCTGTAAAGTTCACATTGAAGTGTGACAAGAGACACTTGACAACTGACACATGCTCGATCTTATCAGCACTGAGAGCAGTCACGGGCCCTGACAGAAGAACGATTGTCATTTCTTCAGCATTTATTCCTCTCTTAGCCTCATTGCTTCTTTTCAGAGGAATTTTTTCTTGGCAAAAAGGTGCTCTGTGCATATTCCTCTCCTTGCTCTGCTCCCCCCTTCCCTCCCTTCCCTGTGCTTCAGAAGTGAAGGGTTTTCTCTAATATAGATGCATTTGATCCCACAGCAGAGCAGTCTACACCCAATTTCCTCCTACTTTTTAGCACCCTTCTCTTTTGAAATTCAGTCAGCCTAACACAAAGTAAACTGGAGAAAGCTTTTCAATGTCATTCCTCCTGACTTAGAGACCCCTTTTTTCCTGTCACTCCCCCAGCAACCAAGTAACAGGGCCAATTATTTGGCCCCAACATTTCTCTTTAAAAGAGTACATATGAAGGGCACCTCCACCGTAACTTGGCAAACAAATTCATAAGAGTCTAGTATAGGGTGCCCCACCTTCTTTAGATGGCAATATCATTTACTTCAAAGTGTGGTGTTCTCCATGATAGCGCCATTGCTTTTGAGACTTAGAGGCAGTAAGAATTTTGATATCAATTGCTGGGAAACAAGATCAGGAAAGAGAACTTTGAGCTTCCAAAAGATGTGGTCTTCTGTTCTTAGCAATAGCAAGTAAAATCTGGGTGTAAACCCTTTTTTCTCTCTATGAAGCCAGGAGAGCAAAGTTCATCCTTGTGTTCAAAAGCAACACTTAGGAAACATTTCTGAGTTACCTTACGTTAGATTTTGCTTTGATGTTTCAGAAGCCACGGATACTTTTTCTTCTTAAAACGTGGACTTCTTATATTACCCGCTTTTCCAGTTTTAGTATCTGAAATGTGGGAGAAGGGATCATTGAGTAATTAATTGTTTAAATTTCCCCCTCCCTTCTGTGGTCGCTTGGCCCTTTGTTGATTTAGAGATAATTTGCTTAAGCATGCACAAGGTGGAAAGTGTGCAAGGAAAGATTTTATTAGTTGTGCTGCCAAAGAGATCAATAGTAATTTGAATACAGTAAATCTATCCCATTAACTGGTTTATTTCTTCATCAGATATTAACTGGGCTCTACCCATAAGGAACCAACATGGACTTTACAGTTGAGATGAATTTTGGAGACTTATCTTTACCATTGATGGCTCTGTGGCTGTGAAGTAGTTTGATATTTGCCAACCCTGAGCAACTGAGCAGTTTGATATTCTGGTTTGAGATTTTTTAGAAATGTGAAAGATTGTCTGAAAACAAAAGAAAAAAAGGTATTGGATTTATTTTTTTAAAAAAAATAGCAATTCTGTTATGGACATTAAGACTAGGGTTAGATCTAGATTTACTCATGCTTAGAGTAACCCAGTTCTAAATGTTAGGATTTAATTTAGTGGGTACTAAATCTCAATCCAGTCTCATAACTATTCATTAATGGCAGGATATTACAATGAGATGGGGAAAGAAGTGGAATAATCCTGTAGAACCCCGATTAAAATCTCACTTCAAATCAAGAGGTCTGCAGATATTTCATTTTGAATGAATTGTTTCCTTTATAAATCAAATCAAATCAAAGTTTATTGATTAGCCCCTTTTTTTTTTAATCCACTCTCAATCGTTACCGATTCTGCGGCAACTGCTTGGACGAGTCCCTGCAGTTTTCAAGGCAAGGTGTTTTGGAAGTGGTTTGCCATTGCCTCCTTCCTAGAGCAGAGCCCAGCTGGCGAGCACAGGAGGCGGGGTTTCTGTTGCTTCGCGCCTTTTTCGGGCGTGCATGGCTTCCGCGTTACCGGCAACTGCTCCCATCTCCCATGCAAGCACTGCCAGAATTTTTCCTCCCACCAGGGTGAGAGTCCCCATTTATCTACTCACGTAAGTTTTCGAGCTGCTGGGTTGGCAGGAGCTGGGGAGGAAGCAGGAGCTCGCTCTGCTGTGCGGAGCTGGGCTTGAACCGCTGAAGTGTCAATCATTTCTGGCCAGCATATCAAAATACAGAATTTCAAACACAAAATATTAATAAAACCCAATATAAAAACAAATTAGGTAAAATGGAAATAAAATACAGTGATTAAGTATACAGATAAGTGAGAGTACAGATCATAGTTCTGTGTCACCCCTACAATTTACCCCAATCAACCCCATGTATGCAGATCTCAACCGTATTGTTTTACTCAGATACTGAGCTGTATTATATGTTATTTTCAAATTCTGACCACACATAAAATATGTTGTTTTAATATGTGGTGTTTCCCTTATAACTTTCATATCTCAAAAGATTCTGAACTCACCTTCACCAGGAAAAAGAAGTTCCAGTTTGTCATTGTCATAATCTTACCTTCCTGTAGAAGGCCTAGATAAGTCTTCTTTATGGCTATTTTATTGTCACAGCAAATCTTTCATGAAAATTAGGGTGAGAGTCAGTGATGGTAGCCAGGGCCATCCAGGAAGTGTCATAGACAAACTCCAGGAAGTGTCATAGACAAACTGTATCCCAATATCCCTTGTCCAACAGTCTACACTTTATTTCATTTCCTTTTTAAAAAAATTTTTTTTTAATCCAATTCATTAATTTAATTGCCCACATCCTTCCTGTGGCTGTTTGGCTCTTTCTTGATTTAGTGATTATTTGCTTAAGGATGCACAAGACAGAAAGTAGTACAAGCAATGCTTCTGATGAAGTGAGCTGTAGCTCACAAAAGCTTATGCCTTTTAATAAAATTTGTTAGTCAGAAAAAGTACTACCAGACTCCTTCTGATTCTTGGCTAGTATAGGTTAACGCAGCTCTCTTTTATCAGTGTCTACAATGAGAAGTGCTTTTGTAGTGTTGCCTAAGAAAACTAGATATGTCCATGAAGTTACTAGAAGTTGATCTTGACTAGAGGGAGTCTTTACCTTTCTATACTAACCAGGTCTAATAATATTTGGGAAGTACAACTCAGAATCCACACCACTTAGCCATCACGGTAATGGCTGTAAAATATTTCAACTTCTCTCAGTTGGATTTTTATCAGCCAATCTTATACGCTCCATTCCTTACTGTGCATATGTTTCAGTGAGCCCAAAAACCTGTGATTCTAGGAAGAAGCTAGTAGTGATTTGTGCTTTAAGAAGACCTGACTTATCTCGTTGTTTGACTTGGAAGGGATCCTAGTCCTAAGAGAGAAGTTGTTAAAGCCACCCATCCAATTAAAGTCCTTCGGCTTGGTGGATTTTCCACCGTGTAATTTGTCTACTCTGGCTTGGCAAGCATGTGCTGTAGTGGAATACTGGGACTAGGGCTTGTAAAAGTCTGATGAACTTGAGTTAGTTTAACATAATTACAGGAGATGATGATGGCGATGGCGATGATGATATAATAATAAGTAATAAAATCCATTTATTGCCCACTCCTGGAAAAATCCCGAACCTGAAGAATTAATGCTGTATCCTTCTGCCTTGATTGCCATGACCCCAGTCTTCTCCAGCATTCTTACTTCCAAATGGGCTGGACTGCACTTCCCATCAGGAATCACGTTGACTGTAGGGTTGGAAGCTGCAGTCCAAAAGGAAGATATAGAACTGAGGGAGGCTGATCTATCCAGGTTATCTCCCCTGTAGCGTACCAGGGCTTGCTTTTCATTGTAAGAAGGTCCAGAATCCTGAAAGAATCTTTTGGGCTTTTCCTTCAGTTTGTGTACAAACATAAGAAAGAGCTGGGTTTCTCTCTTCTGGATACGGAAGGCAAAATTCTCCCCAGCTGTTCATGAAGGGGTATGCTGTTAACTACCATACACCCATTAAAAAAAAAATACTCTATTTTTTTTTTTTTAATTTCCTGTTAGAGATGCTGAGTGGTGGAAGTTTCTGAATTCAGTCCTTCTTGAACGATAGCCAATTCAATATCATCTTTCACCTGGAATTCCAGGCACATCAAATCAAACTTTCAATGAAATATAACCATTCAATAGGTCCCAGCAATCTGTCAGTTGACAAAGCTGCTAGGATGCATGGTCTGTATTGTTTATTTCATGTTCATGCCTCTCGTAGGCTTATATTTTGGTCACAAAAGGATCATTACTTACCCACCCACCCACTCAAAATGTACAAATATATACAGACAAAAGATATGTTGTTTATACCCCGGAACTTAATTTATGTCTTTGTTCCCAAGCCTTACCTTCAAAACAGTGTTGCTTTTGCTGTTTAAAATAACATAAAACCCTTGCCTGATTGACACTTGCTTTTCAATTTAGGTTCTCAACCCAATCTACACTTTTATTATTTTGTCATTTGCATGAGTATTAAAAAAAAAAATCCTCTTCCATTTTTAGATGCACAAAGCTGGAGTGTGTTTTTTCCTTTCTTTTTCATTAACATTCGTACTCACATGTTAACAATCGTTATAACATGTACCAGAGGGAAAATATTATTTCCCGTAAATGCTCAATAATTATAGTCTTTATTGCATCAAAACCCATGTTTTGACAGATAGTGGAAAGCTTTCAGAGCGTGTGTGGGATGGCTGACAGATAGTTGCAGGTGGAAAATATTTCTTAGGTATCAGGTTTTCTGTTACTGAAAATGTAAATATTCTTCCAAAATAACATTAACCTGCCAAACGGGTCTTCTAGCATAACAGGGAGAATGGGTGTTTCGGCAAAAAAATGCTTACACGTAATTAACGTAGGGCTGAGCCAATACATGCTTCTTTGACTAGATGCAAAAGTCACATGTATGTGGAAATCATGACTTGAATTCTGTGACATTCTGACTGTGTGACATGTGTTAGAGTGTGCTTCACAACTACTTCTTCATTAGTGTAATATCTAATTAGTGTTTAGACCACCTCACTCTTGAAACGCATGGACACTGATCCAACCTAGCTTCCTGACTCTATTTTCTATTAAAAAAAGTTCATTTATTTTTTTCCCTCAGGCTGCTTTGATGGCCATTTTAAGTATCCATGGCTTTCATGTCCTGACAAGTACAATGCATTTCAGTGTTGCAAAACTACCAGTTTCATTTGCAGAGCACCATTCAGGACAGATGTATGACTCTAACTTAAGAAGGAAAAATCAACCCAAGCAGCTCTTTATAGGCAACGTGAATCCAGCTAGATGAGATTAAGGTCAGGCTTAGTAGTGAAACTGACTGGCAAGTGAGCAACTTACAGCCTGCCAAGAGAAGCATCTTGATCTTTGTTGTCCCCAAGTGGTCAGAAAAGAATGCATTATTATTATTTTTTAAGTCCTGTCTGTTGAATACCTGGATAAGAGAATAGTACACAGAGAAAATAAGATGCCCATCAAAAGAAAGGAACACATATGGTGGCAAACACAAGACCTTTCTATTTGGTATCTCACACTTTAGAGAACAAGGAAGGCGACCTTGATGGAGGTGTGCAGGATCTATTGTCTAGGCAATAGGGGCTGAAGCATTTTTTAAGCCCAGAATGAGATAACATTTGGAAGTGGCTCAGGAAGATGCCTCCCTAATTCACTGAATTGTAAGAAGGAGGAGGAGGAGGTCCAGCACAATCAGACTTGCAAGATGCTGTTGTTATAGCCAATCTCTGTAAAAGTAGTTTTAGCCTTCCTGAGGAGTTGATTTCCTGGTCTGGATTTCCTGCAGAGGAAAAGCCATGGTGGCCTTATAAAATACTAAGCTATGATTAGTGAGTTCACACATCACCCTAAGGAAAGAACAAGCACACCACCTTATGGCTTGGTGTCGTGTGTTAATCAAGCCATGACCTGTAATGTTGCTATCAAACCTACTTGTTCTGTTTTGAGGGGTGGGTTGTGGGGAGTGAGTTATTTGACTGGCCATTGTAAGAACAACATGCTGGAATAGATCATCTTTCCTCTGTTCTGTCCATCCATCTGAGAATGCAACCCAGAATGGCACCAGGGAAAAGCATTAGATCTACCACCTCAACCCAAAGTCCGCTGAGGCATATGCCAAGCCAAATGATGAGAAAGGGCAGTTTTTCCATACTTATTAGCCTAGCAGTTGCTGCCAACTTCTACTTGCTGTTGTTATGTCCCCATTGGGAACAGTTGTTAATTGATCATTCAGCTCCAAAGCTATGGCCCTATCATTCAGAAAGAAGACTTATTCCTTTTTCTTATTAGCAGAAAGATCATGGGAGCATTGCCACAAATTTTAAGAATGTGCCAGCTCCTTTTTTAATGCCAGTATGCTGTTTCCACTCCTCCCTAACCCCCACAACCTTCCTAGTTAGGCTTATTCTCCATATGCTCATAGCAAAGATGAACACCTACAAATTGTGCTTGGAATTCAACTTCATATTACACAACTGAATTCATGTTCCATTTCTTGTGCCATTAACCAATCCTTCCCACAAAGTTGCTGCTGTTGGGGGAGGTATATTATTGTGCCTCCCCCCCCCCCCGCAAGCTTAGTAACAGGGAGGGGGTAAGGGGTTGCAAATATAGTATTAGAGGAAAGTAGCAGATATTTCCCTTTTACTACATCTCTTGTATAAGAGCTTGGTTCTCAGCAATGAAAGATATGGAAGGTACTCCCAAGCATAATTATGAGAATGATCTGAAGTTTGAGGTACAGATATCAATTTACAATATAGGTATTAATTCAGATACAGTGCAAAATTATAGTGGGAGGACACAATAATTAACTTTTCTGCTGGGCGTATCTATTTCCTGCAGTGAAGAGCAGATTAGAAAGGAATCAATGACCTTGTCATACTGAAAGGTCCCATTCTCTGTTTTTTCTCAAAGAAGTATATTTCTGATCACTGGAATCAAATCATTCTTTTTAATAGTAAATCTTGACCTTTCATCAGGGTTGAAACCACTGAAAAAGAAGAAGAGAAATACCCTGGTTCAGAGCAAGTCCTTTGGTACGTATTAGATTCCAACCTGGCACCAAAAACCAAAGTATCTTACATATTGCTGTGATTATTCTGACACAAGCTTTGGTGAATCAGACTTTACTCCATGAATGCAAGAAGTATTCTCAGTCAGCAGGTGGTAATTACATGCTGGTGGTGTGGAACTGGAACAAGTGGAGTTAGGTGGCATGAAAGTTCAGAAGAAGACAGTCTGTAAAATAAAGAATTTGGAGTATACACTTATAGGTGTGCTCCCCGGACATTAGAAACTGAGGTTATTTTCTTCAGCCCATGAAAATAAAGTTATGTTATTTTTAATTGGCTTTTGCTGAGTTTGCAGTGCATTCATCAAAGCATAACATTGAGGATGGGGGGAGGGACAAGGAGAGAAATGTGATGTTTTCTTGCAGCAGAACAAAGCCATGCCACTCTTCCTTCAGAAAGTCTTGCACATTGTGGATGTGTGTGCATGTGTGATAGACACATTGCCAATACTATTGGGCTGTGATGTAAAGGTAATGCCCATCAATGGTTCTCAAGACCTCAAGATGAATAGGATCAAGAGTCACATTGCATTTGGATTGATTAGAGAAAGACGCCAACTGTCTTCCACTGCCCTGGCTAATTATTAACCCCCCACCCCCTCCTTTTTCTTTCTCTCTCCTTTTTTTCATGGGAGTCAGAGGATGCTTGGTATGGATGATGGAAATTGTGCTGGCTTCTGATGTCTCCCCTTCAAGATTCTTCAAGGATAGAAAGACCACGCTACCAAATATAGCTGTGTCCTTGCTCAGCATTCCAACCTCTTAGGCTCCTTGACATGAGCCTTACATTTTTTGCTCGCCTCTAACCTTAGACCATATTGGGCGAGCTCAACATCCCATCCTTACATTTTGGCTGTCAAACAGGAGCATCAAAGGCCCAATTCATCAGACTAGCAACCAATTCCATTTGCACGGTGGCTTATTTTAATGTTAAGGTGGCTGGGCAATTTTTTGGTGGTGTAACGTATCACACATTCTAGGAACAGCTGAAGGCTCTGGGAGAGAATGTAAGCCCCTTTACAGGGAACTCTAATGCAGTTTTGTTCATTCTTCTGGTGGTTCTGTGCTTCTCCCCTTACACCCACCCACCCAATTTAGTAGAAGTAGAAGTCCCTGGAATGTTTTTGTTGTTTATTATGGTTGTTCGTTTATTCTTCTGAATTAAGCCTATTTTTATTACTGGGTTTGTACAATTTGTCCTTCAAAATGGCAGGAAAATCAGAGTCACTCTGCAGTGAGATCGGCGGTGACAAATCTGAAATATAAATAAATAAATAAACAGATGCTTTAAGGAAGTTATGATAAGCGGAGGGTCCTTGGGTTGCAAAAGGGAACTTGAAGCTCTGTGTAGGGTCCATTGGTCTAACTTTGTTCCTTACTATATTTTAGTGCTATGCCAATAACAATGTGTTGGTCTCGTTCTCTTACCTGCTGGTTTGTTTGTTTTTTAAGAAAAAACAAGCCAGAAAAAAGTGAGCGCACTGGGGTTTTTTGAACTCACAAAATACCTCCATCAGGAAGTTATTCCATCAAAGATAATACCAACCTATTGTACTTTTTTGAGTCCCCCTTCCCACTGGATTTACATGCGATTTATTTTTTCCTCCTTGTTACAAATCTCACGTCTTGCTTCCTTAAATAGAAGTATGAAATAAATATAAATGACAATCAGAGTATCACTTCCCTTCTTAAGCAGAGTAATTACACTGACATGTCAAAGAATCGTCAATAGCTTGATATCTTGACGGAGATCTACCTCAATAAAGAGAATATCACAGAATGTAGGGTTTGGGGACTGAACAGTTTGTGAATCATCAGATGTCACCGCTTTCTGTACTTTCCACTTAATCGACCAATTCATTTTGTTACCTGTGGGCTCCTTTGTTGTTTCCATTTCTTACTCAGTTCTCATCCAGTGCAAAACCCTGGCACTGTGTTATGTGCTGTTTTAATGAAAATATTCAACAGTTTTATTGCTGGGAGACGAAGAAGCTATGCCTCTTTTTTCTATCCCTGTTGTTTTTCAATTGGATAAAAAGGGTTTACTTTAGAAATCCTTCTGAAGGAGACGAGAACTTTGGAGAAATTCTCATGAACGGTGTTACTTGGTAACGCTGTGACCATGATATATATACATTTTCTGTGTTCGTTGCACAAACAATCTGTCTTCCATCTGCAGCCTCCCTGGCTTCTCAGTTTCTATTCTATTCTCAGATTCTATTCTATTCTATTCATTAGAAGAGAACTTTTCAGTAGCGCTGCATGGCTAAGAAGCTGTTGTTCCTGGAAAAGAAGGACAAAAGCTTCTTCTTTCTTTATAGCTCGATGGACCCAGCCTTCATTGGGAATCATGAACAAGATATCAGAAACTCAGTAGCAAAGTTTAGGCTGTCACATAAAGCAGGAGGGAGTGTTTGTGATAATATTTTGCCAGGTAACCAGCAAAGTATTAATAGTTGATGATGGAAAGTTTGGGCCTGGGGAAATATTGGGGCAAATTAATTACTTTGGAGCTACTTCCATATTACTATCTTTAATATTTCTCCAATAAAAATAAAATAGGGCCATACTTGAGCCCATTTTTTTGCCTTGAGTCACTTTCAATGTATTCCATTGTGATTTCTCAGCTTGATTCAGGTGATACAGATTCAGAGCAGGAAATAATATATAACCACGGCTGATATCAACACCTGGTAACTTTGACCAACTGCCAGGATACTGGAACCTTGCCAGGACCCATGTCCCATGGATAATTCTTTCTTGGGACATCAGTGTCAATGGTTTTTAATAAGGAAGGGCAGCATTCCTTTCTCTAACATAGGCAGAAGATCAGCTAGAATTAGGCTCAGGAATTAACAGATGGCCTGTATGGATGAAGTAGCACTCTCTCTGGACTAGCATGTGCATAATTGCAGGGTTGTTGATTCCTGTCACTAGAAGTACAGGTGCCTTCAGTGGCAAGACGGGCTTAAACCCTGGTGCGCCAACTACAGCCGCCTCCTCCTCCTCGTACGTTTCTGTGGTTTCTGGTATTCCATCTATCCACCTCATGTACTGTTGGCCTTCTCTTCTCCTCCCATCTACCTTGCCCTGTCTTTTCTATAGATGCATCAACCCTCAAGATATGTCCAAAGTATGGTGGTCTTTGTTTCATGATGCTTGTTTCCAGTAAGCATGCAGGCTTGATTTCCTCTAGTTTTGAACAGTTGATGGCTATCCAAGGAATGCAGAGCAGCTGTCTCCAGCACCACTGCTCAAAGGAATCCGTCTTCTTCCTCTCACTCTTGTACCGAGTCCTTCCCTTGCATCTGTACACCATAGCAGGGAATATTGTTAAGTGGGCAATTCTAACTTTTGCCTTGATTGAAATGTCTCCTTAACACCTTTTTGCACATTGCTATTTATTTCTTCATCTCTTTTGTACACCCACCATCTTTACCAATTCTGGAGCCTAGAAAATTGAAACTCTCAACCATTTCTATAGCTTCATTGTTTATCTTTAATTCCTCTACTTTTTCAGTAGACATGATCTTTGTTTTCTTGATGTTCAGAGAAAGCCCAACTTCTTTACCTCTTGTGTTACTTTTAGAATGTCTGTTCTTTTTCAGTTTCTGAAAAGGTAATGTCCTCTGCATATCTCAGGTTACTGATATTCCTTTGACAGATTTCAAGTCAGTTCACTCAGACTTGCAGTATGTATGATCTATCCAGTGTATAGATTAAACAGGCATGACAATAGAATGCATCTCTGACTTTTTTCTGATGGTCAACAATGTGGTATTACCAAATTCTGTTTCTGTTGTGGCTTTCTGGCTATTCTAGAGATTTCTTATCAGAAGAATCAGATGGTTTGGTAGCTACATTGGTGCAGAAGGCAGTTTTCCAATTTTTACATTGATTACAATGTAAAATGCCATCACATTTTACAATGGTTACAATGGTGATTACAAATGCAATCACATAACAGTGGTTCTGAAGGCACCGACATGGTTCCTTATGAGCTACTGTTCCCCATTTAAGACATTGGCATCAGTCTGTAAAGCCCTAAAGAACATATGATGTCAATACTTAAAGGTTGCCTCCTCCCATATCATCCACCTTGCGTATTAAGATCTTCTGGGGAGTCCTACTTGTGGTCCCTCAAGTGGGTTCAGCTCACAGTGTGGTGGTCAGGAACAGGGCCTTCTCAGTCGCAGCCCCCTAATTGTAGAACTCCATTTGGAGAGAAGTTCAGCTGGCCTCCCCACTTCCAGAACTTATGGGATAACAATTTTCTCAGAACTAGCATGCCTTACAGAGTGTCTATTATCTTGCTTTCCTTAGAAATTAACTTTGCTTCATTTATTCTTTTTTTAAATATTTATTGCTAATCAGCTTTGTTGGTTTGTGAAGGGTTTAATTCAACACTTCTTAAATTATTGAAGTGTTATACATTATTATAATTTTCAGTTATTATACAGTGCTCTGAACTCCCGGGGGAGGAAGAGCAATCTAAAAGGAGGAGGAGGAGGAGGAGGAGGAGGAGGAGGAGGAGGAGGAGGAGGAGGAGGAGGAGGAGGATAATAGATGGTTTTCAGAGAATTCAATGAGTTCAGTGAATTCAGTGAGCCAATCAGTTCTAAAACTGACTATATCTAAGGTTCTTTTTTTTCTGCCACCCATCTGAAAGCAATTTAAACTGAACCAATTAAACCTTTTTTGAAGGAAAATTATATTAAACTCATAAGCACTGAATGGTTTCCAGGTTGTTGCCTATTTATTGAAGTAGAGTAAACATCTGTGTCCAGGAGTCAAAGTCAAGATGGTGACCACAACCATGTGATCAAAGCCCCACCCTTTTTGTGAGTGTGCTTCAACACATATACAAAGGGCAGGGGCTTTCATTGCAAGGTTGTGGCCACCAACTTGACTTCCCCTGTCTCCATCTCTCAATCATCTACTACAGTGGACCTAATATAGTTTTGTTTCTATAACTAGCAAGAAAATTTGGCCTATGTCCTTCAATGTACAAAAATCATTGTTTAAATCAATTATGGTAGGACAAAATCTATGAAGCAAGAAACAGCTTTAAAAATGGTATATGGGGGAGAATAAAACTTAGCTAATGAAAACTATGAGCGTGCTTGACTGTTATTATTCAACAGATTTTTTTTTATGTGATCACCCTCACATAACTGTGCTCCTGTTGCCTTAATCGGTCATATTTCTTAGAAATTATTAAGAAATTATTCATTATTATTATTAAGAAATAAGATCACTTGTTAAAACATACATCATTATTATTATTTTGTTTGTTTTGTTTTTGGAAACAACTCTGCACTTTCAACGGGAAAGGCAAGGTTTGACTTTAAAAAAAATAAAATCACAAAGGTGAGCAGAATGATGCCTTTATCAATAGGGATGTCAGTTTTACTTTACCCTCAGCTGCTCATTTCTCTCACTGAATTTCTTCTCTCTTCTTGCTGGAGAAATCTGAACATGCAAAGTAAATCCACATGAGATTATTTAGGTGTATCTTCCCACACCAGCAGCCCTTAGCACCTCCTTCATCTCCTGTCCAAGAACAGGTCCGGGGGCTTCCCAAAAATTCTGGAACAGATTTATGAAGGTGGGAGGGTGGGAGGGGAGAGAGGATCTTCAGGAAGGCCACTGATAAAAACTGCTCCATCTGTAGATGTGTATGCATTTTTTCCAGTTTTGGAGTATTTATGGATATAAACACACACGCCCATCCACTGGTGTCCGGTAGCAATGAGATCTCTGGGGGCTTGGAAGAAAATGTGAATAATAAGCCCCTTGCAGATGAAAGTGTGACTGTCCCATTTTCTTACTCAGTCTCCCTCCTCCCTTTGCAATCCCACCATGCTAGCACATTTTTTTACTCAAACAGATTAGTCCAAAGTGTTGTGTCCTTGACTGCCAAATTATTTCAAGCTAGTTGAATGAACAAAAGGAATGCCCAGATTGTTCCTAGCTCTGTTACATGCTTGTGTTTATCTAGCTTTGCTGTCACTCAGACTATTATAACGGTGGGTGCACATTCAAATGACTTGTCTGCTTACACAAAGCAGAGTCGGTTGATGATCAACTTTAAAACAAAACAAAAACACACAGAAAGGTTCCCCAGAGCACAAGAATTCAAAAGCTTAGAAGAGAGATGATCCAGGTCCTTGGATCCCCCAAAGTGCATAGGCTACATGTAATGAAATAGTTGATGTGATGGTATTGTGAGGTTAAATTGGTGTATGTTAAGAGGTGTTAAGCAGGGTGGGACATCCTGTGACATTCCAGTTGTTGCTGAGCCTCAGCTTCCAAGGGTTTTAGCAAACATGGCCAATGAAGGATACTGGAAATTGAACTTCTGTAACATCTGAAATATGAAACAGTTTGCTCACCACCCCCAACCCTCACAAAAGTGGTAATCTATTTTAGAAAAGTATGCCTTTTAGTGAGTCTAGCCAGCTCACTTGCTCTGACTTGCAGCTTCACAGAAGAACATGTCTAGCTCCACCAAGAAATGCTAAGAACTGAACCCAAGACTTTTTGCATGTGACAGTTGGGTCTGACACTGTGCTATAACTCATTTTGAAATGAAGCATGCTGCTTGTGCCCATGAATAACATCCTATCTACCATTTAATTCATGTGTGCAGTGTGTAAAACACATATGCATAAAATCTCATTTCCATTTTACCCATACCCAAATGTGTCAAATATGCAAAAAAAAACAAAACCCCCACCCTATTTGGATTTAACGGACATTCTGCTTTTACTGCTTTTAACTGACTGTTATTCTATTAGTTATTCAAGGGTTTGCTTCATTTACATTTTAACTATATTAAATTGTAAAAAATTATAGCTTAATAGGGGGAAGAGATCAATGCGATATGATTGTTTTCAGATGATGAAAAAGGAGATACACCCATTTGGCCCTTTTAAAGAGATGGTGGAAGTGCCTGCACTCAAACATCTCAAGAACTTTTTGACAGGACAGGACAAATTTGACCAACAAGCAGCATTCCAAGAAATGTTATTTCCATCAACAGCACTTTTATGTAGCTTTATGTAATGCACTGTAATAAAAGCATTACAGTATGGCAGAAGTAATAATAAAACATTTATATGTGCTTTGTCCCATTACTTTGTGCAGGTAACAATGCTTGAGTCAACTTGGTCTTAAGAATATTCCAGTGGTTGGTTTGTGGGGGGGAAAAAAAAGCAGGGTGGGGGGAGATGAATTACCCCCTAATTTTCTATAGGAGAATATTGCATGTCAGGGGGGAGTTAATTTAAAGAAAATGTGGAAGCATTCTAACTGAAGAAGGCCTATTGTCAAATCTCCATGTGTTTTCCAGACTTGATAAAAAAAACAAAAGCAAAAAAACATAAAACAGAAGTGTTGCACAAGCTGTCATCCACCAAGCTGGAGAAACCATGCAGATATTGATAATTGATTCCATTTTTATATGAATTTAAAAAAACTAACTTTGCCCTCCTAGTGAGAAGGTAATAGGTTTTGTCTGTCAAAAGATAATAACCCTCTGAACCATTTCTGCACCCTCTATTAGAAGGATAGCAGAATTTCACATGAACATAACCCCCATGTCAAATCAGCTTTATAAAAAGCCTTCTTACAAGACTTCAAGGACTGGGAAGATCTTCTAGAGACATCAAGTTAAGTTTGAGGAACCTAAGAAGTCAAGCAAATACTGTCAATTAATTTGTTTATCCTGATACACCTCACCCAAGAGAAGCATCTTTTAGCATGAAAGCTGTTTTGCTTTCCCTGAGAAAGTTTTGCATCGCATTCGGTTTCCATAGATACTAAAGCAGAAACCCACAAGTTGGAGGATTAAAAGCATTTGGGATCCCTCCCCTCCTAGGTAGGTAGGTAGGTAGGTAGGTAGGTAGGTAGGTAGGTAGGTAGATAGATAGATAGATAGATAGATAGATAGATAGATAGATAGATAGATAGATAGATAGATAGATAGATAGATAGGAGAAATCTACAATAACGTGAGTTAGGTACCAAAGTTAAATGCTCAGTTTTCTATTTGCATCAAGTTTAATGAGCTTTGCTATGATTGGTTCTGGCCATTGTGGAAACTGAGTCAAATCATTGTTTGCTGCTGCTGTTGATGTTGTTTTGTTAGATTTCTAGTTTACCTTTCATCCAGGAAATCAGAACAGTCCACAAAGCATTCTCTTCTCCTTGTCACAGCAACTGTGCTGTGAGGTAGTTTGACTAGCAGAAAGTCACTGAGTTTGTACAGCTTAAGATGGACTTGGACCTGGGCCTCCCTAGTGCTAGTCCAACATCTTAAGGCACTCTGAGACATTCTAGCAAATGAAAATGAAAAAGAGAAGAAACTGGTTTCATACTGATGGTGTGAACGCAATGAACATGCTTGAATTTTGTATGAAAATAGTGCTAAGATAGGTTAAACAAATGCAGGAAATCTGGAAGAACAATCACACTCTTATTTCCTGCCACAAACTGAGCAAAAATGCGAGTTGCTATTTGTATTTCAAGTAAAGCCTGGAAGTGTCCCCTGAACTACTGTCTAAAGACGACGGTTTTGGAAAGATTCTTGTTAGCCAGAGAGAAGTCCTTTTGCAGTGTTAACAGCAACTAGAGTTACATTTTGGGTGGGGAGAAAGATATTTAACCTCCCCGCCACTTCAGTTCTGCTCTGCAGCTATTACTCGAATATGAAATCCATGCCTTGCAGTCTCACAGTGACCATTATGTTTTAGTTGAGCGGCTAGCAAAAAGAAAACTTCCTTTATGTGCCTTGAGGAAATGGTATAAGGTTCCTTTGGGCTATTTTACAATGTAAACCCATTCAGTAGCGAGTTTTGGTTCTGTTTGAGTGACGCCCTGAAAGACAAATATTTCAAAATATTTCATTTTATTTCAGGACTATAAAAGTCAGCACAGAGTATCTCTTCTGGCACATGATCTACATTTGAAATTGGAAGTTTGAGGTCACGTGCAAAAGGTCATGTGTGAGGGGTATGATCTTCCAACAGCCTTTCCTCAGGTGCCATCACTGGGGAGTCAACACTATCAATACTGTGGCACAATTGGGGCAATCAGAGTCCCACCCCTTTTACCTATGTGTGGTGTATGTAATGCCCATTTAAAAGGGGAAGTCCCACACATGGGATCACATGGTCCCCCCTCACATTTTGACACTCTTGGCTCCATCCTGAAGATACCTCGGCCTTCTCTCTTCCTCCCATGCTATTCTTTCCAGAACCAGTTCTTCCTTCTTTTGTATCAATACTAGTGAAAGAAGCCATGTTTTCTCCTATGATGACCAGTGGCTTTCAGTGTACTGATGCTGGAAGGAGACATGTTGCAAAAGTGGTCCAAGGCCATCCTAATTATATTCAATGAACATGGTCTCTTGGAACTAATGCTGTGGCAAATCATCACCATCATCATGATCTTGTATTTTTTCCAGATTAGTTCTCATCCAGTTTCATTTGAAACAAAATGATGTTTGGACAGAAGAGAATTTGGGTGGCATTTGGTGTGTTTGATTGACCCAAGGTTGACCTTGACCTGTTGTGTGCTTGATTGACCCAATGTTCACTTTACAATTGTTTCTTCACTGGTCTGCAACCTCTCTGACTTCCCATGCTTCAGTTCAATCCTAAAAGAAGATATCAGGGGCAATCTTCCCATGGGGCTTTCTCAGTATGGGAAGTGAGTAGCCGGAGAGGCTTATGGTTGACAGAACAAAGTGTAACGGGAAGCATCACCACCGCCACTCCCACTAATAACTTCCTGTGCCATGTCAACAATAACATAACTTCAAAAACACTGTTAAGAGAAAACTGAAAGAAATTCTCAAGCATCCTGAGAATAATTTTAAAACTCCTCCTTCTCCTCCTCCTCCTCCTCCTTCATCATCGTCAGCAAAGGAAGACATTTCAAGATAGATTTTAGCACAGCATGAACTGAAACTATCTTCATGTGGAACCTTTTTTTCTTCCATGAACTTTTCTGTGGATCAACAAGCTTTATCATTTTCTAATACTGAATCCACATTTGAACCTCTGTTTTGGGCTCTTCTATAAAAGTATATCCCCAGGTAGAATAATATGATTCTTCCCCCCAACCACCAAAAAAAAATCTCTAGGAACCTTTTAGATCTTAGTCTGAGAACTAATTAATGAGAAATAAGTGCAGATTTATTTTATTTCTTTCTTTATTTTTTTGTAATAGCCCTTAAAAGTATTTGCCAGAGTTGGTGTATCAGAAACATCCAGGGTGATTTAAGAATGAATTACAAAAAAATGGCTTTGGTTATTCTGTTCAGGACTTGGGCTTATCATTAATTATTATGATCAAGTATTGTTTTTAACTGGCTTTATTGCTATCCCAAAGTAGGGTATAAACATTCCTGAAAAACTTCCACACAGCATGTAGCACATCATGGGCATAAATTTAAGCAAATACTTGGGTCGCTAGTTTTGGTAACTACTTGATTGTGGAATATACAGCTGTGTATGGATTTCTAGATTCTGTGAGCCAACTCCTGCAGAAAGATTCATTTGAGACTTGGGAAGATAGCCCAGAATATTGGCTCTTTGCATTATCCTTTGCACTCTGATTTGTGTGGGTGAAATAAGTGATTAAGGTATTCAGCATGACTTCAAAAAGACCTCCTACTAGAGAAACCAAGAAAGAAGGACATAAATTAAAAAGAAATGCACACAAAAGGCTGGGGAAAAAACAGTCTAGTAACAAATTTTTAATTTCTAGTAAGCTTTAAAGAGTTGGAGTTGATTTCTTTTCTTTTCTTTTTTTAACAAACCAGTTCAAGTACATGCCTTTGGATTATAAAAGTACCTGAAATTGCCTAGAATATTAGCATGCATAGCTTGTTAATATTTACAAATATTTACACAGTGGGGGAAGAAGGGGGAAAGGAACATCTACATTTATTTACAATCTACATAGGAGAAGAGAAAGGCAGCTTAATTGTATTTTTTCTTAAAATACAGGTGTTTGAATAGTTAGCACATGCATATTGATATATATTTTTGGACAAAAGAAGGCAAAGGTTGGAGACGGACCATCTGAATTCTGCTAAGGGTAGCACAATGCAAACGTCCCTTTATTTATTTACTTAAAAAACATGGTTTAGCTTTGAATCTAGTCTATTTCCATCGAGTGCTTCTAAAATGGTCACAAACACAATGGTAGCATTATTTACCCTGGCAATGGATGCAATTAACTAACTATCAAGAAGCTGCTGGTGAATGAAATTATCTAATTTTTTTTTTTTCTCATTATCCATCAACCAACATACAGGGATCTCTCCTTGTAAAGGCAGTGCCTAAGCTATCACCATTAATTATAGACATGATATAAATGAGACTCTACAGTATGTACTAAATGAAATATTAACAAGACCAGTGTCTTTAGCCTGAGAGATGCACTAAACTCGAATTCACTTTACAGCAGACTATCTATGACACATACATTATAGAGGAGAAGCCTGGTTTATAGCCAAGGTCCAGACATTAGAGGCTGTTTACTAGATCTGTATTATTGCAAAATACATTCCCTTAATTAGCTTCTGGAAGACAGAATTAACACTTAATACTTTACTCTACCACGGCCTCATCATTCCATGCTCCTGCTTTTCCAAGTGCATTATAACACTGACGTTTATGTATGTAATGTGCAAAATGGTCTGAAACCCTAATCCCATAGAAATCACAAGGTTTCAGTGGGTTTAGAATTGTGGTCTTTTAAGCCTAAAGGCAATATTCTATCAGAAATGCATCAGTCTTTGTTCACAGGAACTTAGGCATATACAGAATATCTTTGTAGTAGATTGTGCCCCATACACTCATTTGAATAGATGTTCCTGTTATTTCATTTTTAAAAAATAAAAATCTTGGAAAGTGCAGTAGCTTTGTGATGGCCATTTGGATTTCATTCTATCTCACAGCTTTAAAATCTTCAGTATTACTGTTAAGCTTCCTATCTAATCAGAATCAAACAATTCAGTACAAAATGAAGCCAGGTAAGATCCACAATGAGATGCCATGTTTTTGAAATAGTATGCATGAAGAAATACTTAATTTTGACTAATAACATCAAGAGTATTAAAGTTTGTAGAAATATATACAATGCCATTAGATATACAGGATGTATAGAAATAATATATTTATATATTATTAAAGTTAATTACAGATAAATCTTCAAAATACTTCAATCAAAGTGAGATAACAGCAGAATGCATCAACAAGCTCTGGGTCATATCTGTTTTGTATATGCATGTGTGTGTGTGAGAGAGAAAGAGATGTTTGGTTCTGCTCATATGGGAGGTCACTACTGTGCCCTTGTGAGAAACCAAGCACTCATAAGCTTAATAGTGAAGTCTACCTCTCTGACCTACTTTTTTATTCTTTATTTTATAAATGATCAATCTCCACACTGATTTTAACAATCTCCATACTGATTTTAGTACATGATTAATGATGTAAAAATGCAGCCTAGGTGGTGATTCCAAGTAGACACTGTAAAGTCATTTTTTTTGGAAACTGCTTCGTAATCTTGACAGCACACGAAGGCAGGTTCCAAATGCTTGGAAGATAGAAGTTAAAAGTTCACAGTACAGTTAATTACTTGCTGTTCTTCATGCTGAAATGTATGCTAGGACTCCAAAACTAGAAATTGTTAAAGCTATAGTCTCCACTTATCCATTCCTACCCTCCCAGTGAAGGAAATGTGGACATGGAAATATGCATGGCTGATCCTATCAGATTATTTTTCACTGAGGTGATTTGAGTGGACTCAATGCATCTTACATTACATTCCTAGCCCAGATCCATCAATTCTTGCCCATGCTGGATGGCTGGCCATGTGACCTAATTTATAAAAAACACTCATCTTTATGAAATCATCCCTAGTTGAAAGGTGATCAAGGGCATTCTACTTGAAGGAGTCTCCTATCCAAAATAATACTCTTAAAAAGGGAAAACAGGAACTTTGGACTTGTCCATCAACAATTAGTATGTAGAAAACAAATTCAGCAAGCACACAAGAAAATATATTTTTCTTCCCCATGATGAAACAGATGTACAGTATTTAAATTATTGTAATTATTTCTGTATTTGCACCTGCACACATACATTAGCATAATCTTAATGCAATTTCTCTTTTTTTGGCAATGTGGAGGTGAGCATCTAATATTCATAATAAGACCTGGACTGGGATCAAGACATTTGCACATAACCCAATATCCTCCATCTGGTGAGAAAGAGGATGGTTGTCCAGTTTTTTGTTTTACTATTTTATACATCCATCAAAAATAACCACAACACACACTGGGTTGCTATCCTAAAATTTCTTGTAGACCCTGCCTCATGTTCAGAATTAAGGAAAAATGAACTTTCTGTTATCTTGCATCATATTAACTCTCTGTGTTATGGAAGCCAAGGGAAGGATAGGGACAAATTAACTATTACTACTTATTTTTGATTCCATGTTGTGGCACAATTACCCCTCAAATATTATTGGCAAACCGAAGCTCTTGTCTAACCAAACAAAAAATTCAGAATAATAATAATAATAATAAAACATGTATGGTATTCAATACCTTGGCTTCTTAAACATCAGCCATACAAATACTGTATACAGTCTCTGCTTTGTCAAATATATTATAATGAAATTCAAGCTCAAGCTGTATCGGTCCACTCCCCAATGCATTTTAATGAGACATAGTTAACTAAAATGAAATCAAATTACTTTCTACTTGAGAAGCTTTGCACTGTTTATAAATAAAAACCAACCCTACAAAGCATCTATAGATTGATACATTTCTACACTACAGGTACACAAGCTAAGCTCCCAACACACATCTCCTCCCCAAAATATTAATGGTCCTTCTATAAAGTGCCAGCAAATTATATTTTATTTTAATATGGGAAAGGGAATCATTCTGTTAATGGCATTCTGATAACTTAATTTTGCTTCAATTTATATTAAATTAAATCAAATTTAGTATTTATCTCTCCCTTACCCATTTCATTCTCCTAGCCCTGCTTATTGATATGAGGCTCTCAAATTCATGCAGCTGTTCACCTCTGTTCTACGTATATATGTACATACTAGTTCTAAAGCTAGTTTAGTTCTTCTCTGGAAAACAGTTCCATTCATTTAATTCAAGTAAGATATGATGCTAATGTTATATTTTTGGGCCCAATTTATCATACATCTGATGGGAGTAGAGGCTAATGCAAATGGCATAATGATTTCTCACAATATATTTGTTACAATGGGTAGAATTTATTTTGAATTGTTAATACCTGCTAGGTAGTTGTAATAAAATTGCAGATGCTGAAGGTGGCTAAATAAATCATTAAAGTACATTCTGATGCTCTGGCAAAGATATTTTCTCTCCCATAATATATGGGACAAATGTTTTGCACGTATGTCAACCCCCTCAAAAAGTTACAACTTTAAAATGCCTTGCAGGTTTTCAATAGCTTGCTGTCTTTCTAGTAAACTGTTGTAGGGAGTCAAGAAATGCATCTGCAAAAAATAGGCAGATTGGTTTTCAGGTGTAGCATCAGCCTAAATAGCCTTTTGAGGATAAAAATTCAGCACACACATGGCCCCAAATTTGGAGACTGCCTGCTGGAGATTCAAAGTATCCATCACCATTTTGGTGTAGTTAAAGAAAAATAAAGTTAACCAAAATCAAGTCATCAAAGTTAGTGACACCACTTTTTACTAGAAACTTAGAAAAGGTAAGGAAGTGTTCTGTTTCTACTTTCTTTCCAAGAACATTATATCAAAAAGGGCCGTCATCTGCTCTTTTTAGTCTTGTCCTCGAAGGCTAGGCCCAGTCACACAAAAAACTCTGGGAACTAGATCCACAAAGTGCCCCTTTCAGTGCCAAGAAAATTAAAACGCTTGTTTCTTTTTATGTTAACTTTGCATATGCAAAGGATACAGTGCTGGCAAATTTAAAAATGTACCTTGGACCCATAGCTCCAAGCTTTGTAGAAAGGCTTCAGAGAGATGTACCTACCAATCTATGCTCGTACTGGTAGGAGGAAATGCACCTTGTAATCTCATTATCTAATGACTGTTTGGGAATAATTTTCTCCTTTTCTGTCTCCCATCTTCAGTAATGTATTATAGATTATTACTGCCAGGCATCAAATTACTGTATCTCTCTGGTCTCCCCCCCCCCCCTCTGAAAAGCATTTGTGTCACTTACCCAATCACAAAAGGTGGCCATTTTAATGGGAATATCTAATATCATACTTCTATACTTGGGAATTACTTGCTTTGAACTTACTAGCATATCATAATGAACTTATTCTACACTGTGCTCTTTTAACTGATTCTCTTCATGTTGTAGTGTTGTTATTATCACCATCACTACCACCACCACCACATCACTCTGTTCATTCATATAGCTCTAAAAGTTCACTAGTACTTGCCACATTATTATTTAGAACTGATTAGCTTCATTTAGTCATGTATAGCTCCTTTCCTTTCCTTTCCTTTCCTTTCCTTTCCTTTCCTTTCCTTTCCTTTACTTTCCTTTACTTTCCTTTCCTTTCCTTTCCTTTCCTTTCCTTTCCTTTCCTTTCCTTTCCTTTCCTCCCCTTTCCTCCCCTCCCCTCCCCTTTCCATGTACGGGACTGGTGTGTTTTAGGACTGGATGCTAATTTTAGCAAACATAAACGCTTTGAAAATAGCAAGGTCTGAAAACTAAACATTAGGCCTATAATGTCTTTCCACCAGGAACACTAGACTATATTAGAATACTAATGGATGCATTACTTATAATAATGAGATTTTAAAAACCATACATGCCTATGAAAATACTTTCTTCCCCTGTAGCATTAAGACAGTTCAATATTAATTTGTATTCATTGCCTAATTGATTGCAATTATCCACCTCCCCCAAAATGCCTGTGAAGTAGTAACCAGCTACTAATATTTTATATTGAATCAAGCTCTAATACCTTTCAAAAACCCTGCTATGTTGAAAAGTCAGCCATCTTAACAAACTTCACTAAGTGTTTGAGATCACTTGTCAACTTTCCCCATATCTTCTCCCCCATTGAATAATCTTGCAGTTTGACCCCATCCTTCTCCTTCTCCCTTCTTCTTAGATGGGAGGTTCTTGACCTATGCTCAAGGTAATGGTGATATGAATGCTTACTATCTATAATAATAATAATAATAAAAAATGAGCTACATATTGATCCAGAAAGTACCCATGGGTGTTTCAAAATCATTTACAAAGGACAGAAAGTGGAATAAGCAGGTGGATGGTATAATTATTCCAGGTGCACCTCAGATAAGCTGAGGACCTAATTTGTCTTTGAAAAAACTATCACATTACATGTGGGGAAGAGGGGAATCAAAGGAACATTTACCTATATTTTAATTTGAGCACTCTCACATATCTGGATTGATTGATTGATTGATTGATTGATTGATCAATTGATCGATCAAGTTTATATGGCCACCCACCTCAAGTACATGACCCAGGGTGGTTAACAAAACTTAAAAACAGAATCAAAACAATATAACAAAATTATAAATACCATAAATAATAGCCAGGAAAAACAGCCAACAGCAACCAGTAATAATCATTCTCCACAGTCAACAGTTCAACCGCATGAGGTGATGATGTAGAGATGAACACCCCTCTCTCCATTTCTAGGGATGTTAAGGTGGCAGACCTTTTCTGGGCTCAACAGTCAGGCTTTGGGACTGTGTGGACAAATACTATCTCTGTATCACCAGGAACTGAACTCAATTTATTTTTATTGTCCCCCACCCACTGCAAACAATAAGAAAGACATTATTAAGCTAAATGGCTACTCTAAATTTATCCCTGAAGATAGGACATGAACAATCCCCCTTGTCTAGGATATAATCGCCCTGAAGTGGATGGAGTGAATGTCAGAGCCTGTCACCAACCTTGGAGGGGAGAAAACATTTGATTCGAAGGCTACCTGGGACATTCCCAAGGGCCAAAGATTTCCAACTCTTTGGGGATCTCAAAACTTTAACTTAAAATATTTGACAATATTTCTACAGTTACTGGGAAATATTGATCAATAGGCAATCCCATGTATTTCAATGCATTTAGCAAACCATAGAAGACTATAGCTTTTTCAGGAAAATCAGAATCAAAAAAATTCAAAATAAAAATTAGGGAAAGAAGTATGTGAGAGAATGGCACAAATATCATGTATGTTAAATATGAAACATTGGAAGTAATGTTAATAATCTTGTTTAGGAAATGTTGAACAAATGGATTAAGTGATGGGTCTAATCTTCAAACATATATAAACAACTATTTGTAATGGTTATTGGGAATTGGCATTTTGTAAAGAAAAAATGCTTAATGGGAAAATTGGAAGTTTTTCTATTAACAGTTATTTATTGATGCACAGCATATGGTTATAAGGAAAAAAATGTAGGTCGCCAGGATATGCAAGGATGGATCAGAACAATTCAGCCTATTCTCTCCCCCATCTCCCACCTCTCGTTGCGGTTAGGATTAAGAACTCTGAAAATCCCACAAAATCCTACCGTCTTTCGGAGTCCTATTTTTGGTGTATTGCTTAAGGCCTGGTGTGGGCCTCAGGCCAACTAATGTACATTCCACTATGAAAGCACACAAAATCAGAGAAAAATCTAAGGAAGTTCAGGTGTGCTTTGAAAGTGGAAGAACACTTAAAAATCATGTTTGCTTATGAATAGTGTACATGTTTTGTACTGAACAATCTCCTTCACTTAATCTAGATAGCAAAACAGCAGCAACATCTCTGAAACTTAATTCACAACAGCGTTAATTCTTGAATATCTTCCCCTACACAATTAAGTCTGCAATTGAGTGCTCCAGTCTAACGGCTCTTAAAGCTTTAACTGGATTGGAAACTCTATTTCAACACGGTGAAATATTCAGTAGGATTTTGAAAATGTTTTATCTTATGCATTTGTCATTACACACGCACACACCCACCCACCAGCTTTTGTTAGAAGTTAATACAAGTGGGCCTCCTTCTGGATCATTAATGCCATATGGAACAGGCAATCTTTTGATTGTTTGAAAAGAAGCTAAACAAGAGTTGTTTAGATTGCCTAAATAATTGCAGCATTTTTAAAAAATTCCTCCCCCCTTTTTTTTTTTTTAAAAAATCACAATAGATCACGGGCCATTTGTGACACAGCCAAAACAAAGAGGTTTTTAATTAAGCTGTTTAAATGGGGAGTACATAATGTCCTGATGTGGTACAACGTTCCTGATAGAGGCATGCAGTAGTGATTAAAGCATGCTTTAAAGGAGGACAAAAATGAACCCAGAAGATGCTTAACTTGGATCAGCAGTATGGATTTGGTTATTAATTGGTTTCCTGCTGATGAACTAGAAACTAGAACTAGTCCATTTCTCCCTCCCTCTCTGTCTCTTCCCAATTTATATATGTGAACCGACCAATATCTTATCCATTTGGCAGGAGGATCTAGACACGAAGTATGAAATTTGGCCCTTTCTGGGGCTGCATCTTATCCTGAGCAGTTGCTGGGTCTTGTTCTAATCAGTGCCTGTCCTCGTTTCATCTAGCTGGCATCTGAGCCTATGAATCACTATTTTAAATTTCCTGTGTTGCTTCGAAAGTAGCATCATTCCAGAACATGAAGAGCTGCCCCATATCTACTAGACTAAGCTTTATTGAGAGAATGAGTGGGGGAGCAGAGCAATGGACTTTTATCACCTAAATGACCCATCCAACTTTGATTTTAGGTAAACCAGCATCGTCAAAAACATATACATCTTTTGTATGCTGCTGCTTCTTCTCCAGAGTCATCGTGCTATACATGAATGTAACTAATGAACTGAGTGGATCAAAACTCGTGTTGTTCAAATCAAGCATTCAGAACTTCTAAGCAAGTTTTTTTAATTAAATGCCACTGATTAATTAGGTTGATTTAAGAAGAGGACTTTCCCTTTTCTCTCTAAACTGGACTTTGTCATTCCCCAGTTCCACTCAGGCAACAGATTTAGATTCTGATACAGAACTCAAAAGCTGTTTCTTCTCCACCCTCAGAACTCAAAAGCTGTTTCTTCTCCACCCTGTTGTGTCCTCTTGGAGGAATCCATTCAGCTTGTAGGAGGTGAAAGTATGATCAGCCCTTCCCACCAAAAAAGCAAGATTGAGCAGGGCATGTTCTTGGAAGGAGCTCTAATGAAAGAAGTAGGACTTCCTTCAATTCTCTTGGCCTTATGCACATAGACACATGCACAAATTAGGTTATGCAAATTTACACAAAGGCAGCCAATTGACTAAACCTCATCCAATTACACAACTCAAATTCCTTTAATTCAGTGACAGCTCTAATTAAAATGCCTGTGATTATTTGACAAACATTCAATTTAGTTAGGTCATAGCCCAAGCAATAAGAGAAGTATGTAATGAGGAAGTGTGTTCAAGGTGTACAGTTAATTCACTACAGGCTTTTCTTCTACTGCTGCTGTTGTCATTGTTATGAATAATAATAATGGTGTTAGAAATCATATTTTTCTGTTTTGTATCCCTGCTTTTTGCCCAAAATATATATTAAAGAACTATATTCACAATAGGATAAATAATAGACAATAAGGAACCTTACTTATAGTTTCATAATTGGAGTCAGTCTTGGCAAGAATTCAGGAAATATGAAGTTTGGCAGGAGAGGGAAAATTAATATTTTGCATAGATAATTCTAACTTTCTTGTACTCTAAAGGAAAAATAATTCTTTAGAAAATGACAATGGAAATGACAACTGTTCTTCATATCTATAATGTAATATATTTATGCTATACAGTTTTTTCAAACTTCCTGAAAGACTAACTGGAAGACAGAGAGAACCTTTATATTAGGTTATGGTTAATTTATGTCATATGTTTTCACAAAAGTAGCAGTAAGTAGTTTAACCAACCTCTCTTGCTTCTACTCCTCAGAAAAACAAACACAAATGCAACACATTTCCAAACATGGAAACAAGAAAAAAAAAATCTGTACCACTGAAAGTACTAAGCTTTCAGATTCCAGATTTGAAAGAGTCAGCATCTTACTGGAATATAAGAAGCCACAATGTCTTTAAATGGATTCCAAAGACAAATCTCCCTCTTCTTCCCCAATTTCAGACAACTGAAACTCCACTCTAATTTAATAATATTTTTTCCACCCTGTCATAACCTAGAGCTCTCGAACTGTTACAGGTCCAGACCTCAGAACCCAAAAAATCCATTTTAGCTATTGGCTAACAAGTTAGATCTTTAGGTGAGTGAACAATCACATAATTCCCCAATGAATGGACATTCAGTAGGAGAAATTCTTTTCCATCAGTTAAGACTTCATTAACAATTTCATAAAAGACTTGAGAGACTTGGTCAAAGGCATCATATCGAAAATAAGTATTGGACTCCCCAAGTGTAGGATATAGTTGAAAAGGACCAAATCTGAATAATTTCAAGTCCAAAGATATTCCAGGTATAGCGGGAGCTGATTGCACTGATTTCATCCAATCAGTTGTAATGGCATTTATGTACAATAAACCACCATTTCTCTATTCTTCATTCAACTGACTGTAATAACCTTTATGTACCATAGAGGAACGATGGTCATTTGCTCTTAGAAAGCATTATTTGACTCAAAATGCTCCAGCCCATCACCTTTTCTCTTTCCTTTCTCTGGAAATGGGAGAAGTCCACAAGCTAGAGATACAATAGTAAATCTCAAGGGCTGCATTTCTCCCCTTCTAATTCCATTCAGACTGCTGTCAGATTGCCTAAGTAAGTAAGTAAGTAAGTAAGTAAGTAAGTAAGTAAGTAAATAAATAAATAAATAAATAAATAAATAAATAAATAAATAGGAAACGGTTCAACTCAGAGCAAAAGTCCAAATCGGGAAGACTTTTTCCCACCTTATCTATGCAGCCATTTGAAAGCTTTTATTTCCCAACAACTATCAGGCCTTTCATCTTATTGCCCCCCCCCCCAAAAGGATGTGCTTTGGGGAGGGAGCTGTAAGATTCCCTTATTTGTATAGCCACATCACTAATTATTCTATTGGGCTACAAGCCAAATGAGCTGTTTTTACAAGGAATGGAATTTGGAGACAGGTTTGTGATGCCTCAGAGTCTTATCGATAACACCTAGAGGCAGACAAACTTAGGTTGCGAAAATCTGGATGACCTTTAGATAGAAGGAAGAGTTAAGAGGTGTCTGGGGTTTTTTTGTTTTTGTTTTTCTTTTTTTGCTGCCATCTAGGTCTCATCTGAAGTTTTGCAGCTCAGGCATGGTGGTCCTAATATCTACAAAATCTAGCAGCTACTTTTCCAAGCTGAGAAGACATTTCCTAGTTATGTTGATCTTCTGGTACAACATTTTGCTAATCGATTAGGATACAAACATTGTTCAATGGCTTCTAATAACCCAGTAGTCCAACAACAGCCCTGGTATTATATGTACTAAATATCAGCCTAGCCCATGTCAAGTTTCCACATTCTGGTGCCCCCTAGATAATTTCAACTACAATTCTCAGAATTCCCAACCTATGAAGAGGGCACCAGATTGGGAACAGATGGTCTAACCAAGTGTCTACTTTGAAGATTTTTTTTTCCCTGATCCACATGGGGCAGGGAATATCACTGAACAGTGGGAGTTTTCCCACCATTTTTCTTAAATGTCACTGTATTTTAATGATTCAGTGACAATCACTGAATACAGTAAACATTGCAGAGAAGAGGATCTAGAAAGCAGGATCCCATGATGAGAGAGATATTGATGTTCATCAGAGACGTTCTAGCAATAATGGTTATTTATTTTGGACTCATCCTGTTTTTTTAGATTCTTCTAAAATTATAATGAGTAAACCTTACAAGAAATGAAATGCCCATTAGTAATAATCATACAGTTCTCGACAAATTATACATTTTTTTTTCAAATTAGTTCTGAACATGTTGTCTTCCTGAACAATCAAGCCTGTTCTTTTTCATGATGCCTTCAAAACCAAGTGTACCTCCTGCTCTTCTTATACCTTATCAGCTTGGACATTCTCAAAAATCCACTAGAAGCATAGTTAAGTCTGTATATATGTCTGTAGGCACACCTACACCACTTCAGATGAAGCAGCAGTATCCATAGGGGCTTGCTGCTTTTGTCAAAATGACAAAATGGTATATGGGACTGAAACTCAGTCTAATTCTGCTTCCCTCTTGTTTTCACCAGGCTCTGCCCATAAAGACTTTTCTTGGAGGAACCATAATGGTTAACAACTGATTTAAACCAAAAGCCATTGCTAATGTTTGCTGGAAATTGAGCTGGACACCAAAAGTTCCCTTCTGTGCTGCTGCAAAATTCTGACGTACATAAAACTCTGAGCCTAGCAACTCAAATATTGTCACCAGCCTCATCCCACAGATGCTTGTATGAAAGCTTATGTAGAAACATGTGTCGATTATTTTCTGTGGTAGATTCTTGTGTTACAACTTGGGCAAAAGGCAGTACGAGTAGAAACATATTGAACAATGTATTAACAGTTTTCAGTGGTTGTTTTCGCACAATGCCCTACTGCAAAATCGAAACAGTTCTATGCTCGAAAGATTGCCCACAGGTGGAAGGGTAAATCTGAGTCCAACCCTTTACATTCAGACAGTTGTGTTTGCTCAAGGGACAGAGATGAATATCATATGAGTGGTCTCTTAACAGAGCAATGGCCAGGAGAAAGATATTACTATTGTAGGGTGTAAGTGAGGGTGCTATATTATTTAAAGATTTGTATATATGTGCTGGTGTATAATAGAAAGAGAGAAAGAGAATGCAAATGTGATGTGATGGTTAAGGTGCTGGCCTATGAGTAGAGAGACTCAAGTGCTACTCCTCTCTTAGGCATAGAAGCTAGCTGGGTGACTTTGGGCCAGTCATTCTCTCAGCCTCAGACAGGGAAGTAAATTAAAAAATATATATCTATCTACCAGCCAGCATTGGACCAATGTGGTAGATGATAGTCCACAACCTTCAATGAAGAGGTCTTCATTCTGCAGTGAATTGATTTGGGCCGATCATCATAATCTAGAAAAAGCTCTTCAAGAAGATAGTAGATACTCCATCTCCTACTTTAACACACACACACAGGTATGTGTGTGCGCGCACACGTGTGTGCACATGTACTTGCCCAGACAATGTTGGGAACATTTCCAATTGCATTTGGAATAAAGAATCAGAGAGTGACCAATTACTTGGGCACACAGGGTCTGAAATCCCAAAGGAAAGGAGACATCAGTTCAAATTCATTCTCCAAATAAATGTTCCTATTACAGTTTGCAGCAGACTTGCAGGTGGACTACCTCTTTTCAGTGTAACAGCATTTGGGGCAATGCTTTACACGTCGGATGGTCCTTCACCCAATCCAAATTGTTATTTCTGCCACAGGCAAGTCAAAGCAATCCAGTGGCTCAGCAACAGCTCACCATAAAACTGTGATAAGAGAGCATTTATCCTGTCCCTTTATGCTAGGACAGGAGTTGGCGACTTCTCCTAGCCCCAGTTACTGTCATGGAATTGCTGATGTATCCCCCCCCCCCCCGTCCCCCACCAAAATCTCTGGGCAATCTTGCAGAAGCATGTCCACACTTCTCAAGATTTCAGCGAGCTTTCATTTCAGCAATGCGTTTTCGTGGGAGTGAGGCAAGAAACACCTTTGCTGGTCAGTCTGCAGCAAACCCTCACTGTGCCTCTTCTGGAATCACATCCATTGTCCCTTCAATGTCTTTTGCAAATCTATGTACTTTATAATCTCTACCTAGATGCCCATTCCTACTGTGGACCACTGCAAAGGACAGCCATAGAGGCATTACAGATTTTTTTCCCTCTTTTTGCCAGAGATGACTTGGCAAGTTTAGCCACCCAAAACGACTTGGAGACTCGCATATTCAAGCTTTTGTCCACAATTTGAATGAAAACAACCAATGATCAGGGAGAAAAGAGCGTTCCCAAAATCATTTGTACACATCTTGTTCGAGTTGCGTTCAGTTTTAACATCAAATGCTAACAAAACCTGTGTGTCATTGGCAGGGACAGATTATCAACTTTGGTGGCCCTGGGCTGGATTCAACCATCCACCCTTCCCTTCTAAATCATGCTCCCCTTTGGAAAATACTTCATCAAATTGATTGGGGGAACGGATAGAATTCATGTGATTATCAAGCTACTTTTATTGAGCTTCTACTTAAAGGAGCATCTTTACTCATCTGTGAAAAGATGGATTCACTCACACTTAACTAGACACCACTAATTATAAGATGGATGGCGCAGGGCAGGGCCCTTCTGGACTCACTCTGAATCCAGGCCAAGTTGCTAATCTGCCCTTGATGAGCACACGGGCTTTGTCAAGCCTGTCTGATTTTAACCTTTGCATTCACAACATGTCCCCTCTCTCTCTCTCTCGTTGTTGTTTTGTTTAATTACAGCAACAAGGAGCGGCCACCACTGTCTACTGTGCTGTTGCTCCAGAACTGGAAGGCCTAGGCGGGATGTATTTCAACAACTGCTGTCGCTGTTTGCCCTCGGAACAGGCGCAGAATGGAATGGCTGCAGCTGCGCTGTGGGACCTAAGTGAGAAGCTGATCCAAGAAAGAATTGGCAGGCAGGGCAAGTAACGAGGAGAGTGTCTGGAAAGATCAAAACACACAGAGTGTAGGGATATATACTCTCAGATGGGGGGGAGGTGGGGGGAGAACGAAACCTGCCAACATTGGAACCTTTCCAATCCTATCATCTAGAAGGTTAGAGCTACAGATTAGTTAGCGTTAAATGAAATGATAGCAATCATGACAAGGAGAAAAACATTAAAGACAGGAGGGAAATAGAATGGCACAAGGCTAATGCATAGCATAATTTTGCCAGGCTTAATTGTCTCAGCTTTGTTTCTTATGATTACACTCTAAACTGATTTAAAAGAGAGAGAGAGAGAGAGAGAAGGAAATATCCAATGGAGACCCTGGAAAAAGTCAGAGAGCAATTCTGCATGCATTTTTTTGAAAAAAGAAGCTGAATTGCACATTACAATTTTGTAATCATAATGCTACTCTCCCACACTTTCCTTGTTTTCAATGTACACCTAGGAAAATAATGTGTGAAGTGCCTAACAGCATGTTTTAAAACAGGTACACACACCAGGGACATCTCTGCTCCCTGCTGTAATGGATATTGGGTGGCAGGGCTAAGAAATTGCTTTTATGCAATGGGTTGAATTGGCCCTCGGAGATGTTTGGTTTCTCTGCCCTGCTTGGGAGGGAAAAAGCCACATAAGACCTAAAATAACCCATTGGGAGTTTCAATTTGTTATTTGGATTCTCCTCTCTAAGGAGTGTAGCCCATGGCTGGCTTTGCTTCCTGTACTTCATGGTCAGTAAAACAACCCCAAGTACTAAATCAAAAAGTCTTCTGGATAGCAAATGAAAATCACTTTGCCTAAAAGGAGAAGATTCTCAAAGTCCAGGTTACTCCCATTCTAGTTAAATATATAATACAATATCCATAAAATATGATATTAAAAGATACATTTGCAAACCATTCTCTAAATACTGCAGGATGAACTTGTCTCTTTACAAACACATAGGGTGTCAGTAATCAGAGGGATTAAAAGTTGGGGATTTTAAGGAAGGTTGGTGTACAGCAAATATCACCAGTGGCCCAGTTCACTCAGCACTATGTTCATTCAGTTTTTTTTTAAATTTAAATGTAATAAAAGAACATGCTTGAGTACTGTCACCTGAAGAGAAAGTCTGGTTCCTGTGAATGTCTTAGTTCCTTTTGTTTATTTTTGTTTGTTTTTTAAGAAAAGAAAACTTGAGGAAAAATAAAGAATTCTTCAACGCCATGAAAATCCACTTTTTTTTTTTCTTGTTCTATCCCAAGTTCATTTGTCTGTAGGTTTTTATTTTTTCCCCATTTTTTTGTGCTTTGTAGCTTTACTCTTCATGCCAGGAAATTGTTGTAAGCCATCTGCAAACCAGCATCGTGTTTTCTGCAATAAAGAAACAAATAAAAGAATGGTTACTTCTACGTTGTAGATGTAATTTGAGGGGATGTGCGTTCTTCACTGACACTTTTTCATTACATTTGAGTTGGTTTGTTTGACATTTTAATTCTTCCAAAGCTATGTTCTCATTTGCCCTTGTGAGGCTGGGATAAAGAAGAGTAACAGTAAGGTGCTTAATGAATACAATAGTTAAATAGGAATTTGAACAGATATACTGTGTTCTTTGACTGCTTCAGGGAAAGGGGCAAATCTAATCCAAGGGATGGATTTTGTCTCCCTCTAGATTTAAGTGTCACCCTTATGGGCTAAATGTTACCAGAAGTGTTAAGAAGATAAGCACACCTTCCTGATGGCACCCACAATGCATTAGACATAGGTGGAGAATACACTCTTGGACAGACCAGCGAAAAGCTGTTTTCTTCCTTGCAGGAAAAACGTGGACAGGCTCTGCTTTTCTCCACATGGAGAAAAACTCTTTGACCACTCTTCATATTTCCCCTGAATGGTTGGCCACTGGAGCTCATCTTCAGGAGAAGCTCATCTGAGATTCATGAAACCTGGATTACGGAAACCTTCATCAATTTCCCTCCACTGTTTTAGTCAAATGATTTCTTCCTCTTGTAACCTGCTGGGGTGACTAGCTCAATCCTCATTCCAGCACTGCTTTAGGCAAGCTTCTTTCTTTACATCACAAGGGATAATATTATTAACCCACATGATAAGGCAATTGTAGAGAATGCAAGAAGAGGCATCTGGTGTCTAGTAAAAATGCTCTATAAATGCTAATATACAACTTTTGCAACATACTCCTGCTGCATGGTAGACCAGAGAAGGTACTCAGTAACCAGTAATTGGCTGATATGAAGCTTCTATAAAAAGCCTTGGATTGGAAAGTAGGTCTCCTTTTAAATAACCTCATTCACAGTGCAGACTGATTACCTTCTATCCCTACACCCAAAATGCACCCAGTAAGGAACAGGTGGGCATTCCACAGCTACACAGATATTGCTACACTATATTTTCATCATCCCTCACTACTAATTGTGATGGCCAAGATAGATAAGAGATCGTTCAAGTATACAAACAATTCAACCATGTCTTATGCTCTCCTCATCTAGTACATTCGGTACAAAGCAAAACAAAACTCAGAACTGCTTTCTTCTGTTGTTTTGGTGATATGAAATCTGCAAAAGCATCACTTCTTCCTCTGTCTAGATCCAAGCCAATCTGACATCTATTTTCCACACCACCTTTCTGAATAACATGCATTTCCTACACTGTTCCATTTAGGTATCCTACCATGTGCAAGAATGATTCTATTATGCCTGTGCAGTGCTTTGGATCCTAAGCTGAAAAAGTGCTTCTAAACAGCAAAGGTGTACACACTAAGCAGTTCCTTCAAGAAGCTGCATCTTTTCCTGGGGAGCCATGCAATTTTAGGAAAATACTTGTTTCTTTAGTCCCAGATCACTAAAACACAGATACAAATTTAAAATAGCAAAAAATCAAACCCAAAACATTTAATAATGGTTACCAGCCAACTTCTGCAAGTCACAGCTACTGCTGCAAACTTAGCAACTGTTTTAGTGGTTGCCCAAGTTAGGTCTTGTAGAAGGAAGATTGTAATCTGTTGATCAGACAAATAATTAAAATTGTCTAGTGCCAATACTATAATCTCTTTAGAGTCCTGGACCAGATATTTTGGTGAATTATTTTGATGGTCTTCTTGGTAGTGACTCTTGGCCTTCCTCACAATAAAGATCTAAAACCTAAATTCTCAGCAATATAATGGACAGCCAAGAAAACAAACAAATGGATGATTGAACAAGTCAACCCAGAGTTCTCACTCGAGGCATGAATGGCCAGGCTCAAATTATTATACTTCAGACTTATTATGTGAAGACCTACAGCAGGTCTCTGGAGAAGGCTCTAATGCAGAGAAAGGTGGAAGGAAAGACAAGAAGAGGACAACCAGAGTGAGGTGGATAGACTCAGTTACAGTGGTGATGGAGGAACTGTTGGAAGACCTGAAGGACCAACCTAGAGATGGATTGTCATGTGGTCACTAAGTGTCAACAACAGTTTGATGGCACAAAATCAATCAATCAATCAATCAATCAATCAATCAAATTTCTCAGCTGAAAAATAATAAATCTCCAGGTAAAGATATGATTTTTCCAGAACCATTGAAAATAAATGTTGACTGGTGGGCCTCTCTTCTTAGTCCCCCTCCCCATTTATTTCCACTGATAACTCTTTATTGCTCCACAGAGAGTGGCCTAATTCAGTCATTCTCCCAGTATAATGAAAGGCAGTAGGGAAAATCCCGCCAACTTCTGCCCAATCAGCTTATTCTCATTTGAGTTAAAAGAGGCCTCATAGGGGGCAACATGGAGGCATTGTTGGCACCACTAACTCAAATACCCATTTTCCTGGGATTATGTAAACCCAGAGGAAACTGCAACTTCTTGTAAAAGGTGCCAGCAGGTGGGGGGGGGGGGGTACCTCTCTTGAGAAATGAACTGAGAGCTTATCCAAAGATGGAAAAAATCTGTGTTCCTAAAACATATATAGAGTGCCCTTATTCACTGCTACATCTATCATCTATTTTTAGCAAGCCACTAAAGTCAGGAGTACATTTTAGCAGAATTGTTTTACTAAGCTGGGCTTTGCTGCACAGCTAAAATCCACCCTCAATTGTCTGATCAGCTCCTTACCACTGTGTTCCTTGCCTTCCGTCATTTCAGAAACCCTTCTTTAAGCAACCAAAGTAGCAATATTTAAAAGGAATGAAATGGCTTTGTGATAAATAAAAAGGAACAATATTTCCAAAATAATTGCTTCTTTGCACTTTGATAAATGGTTCAAGTACTCGATAATTCAAAGCCATTAGCTTTAAATGCTGCATTGTACTTTGGTACATAATTCAGTGCATTTCCCTTTAGTCAAATTTATTTATTGATCTGTTGATAGATGAAGCTTTGGATAATTTATCTAAATTGGTGCCTGAAAGTTTTTCTTTCTTCACTAACAGCTTCCATTCTCAGATTCATTAATGTTAGCATAGACATCTATGTGCAAATTTTCTGGTGGGACTTTGGTTTGGTGGAGAAGAACACCAGAGTCCTCAGAGGAAAACTCTATCCATTGTATTAAATATCAGTTATTGTTATTCTGAAGTGACTAGGTTTTCTTATCTTGAGGTACAGAACTATGGTTAACTGATCTCCAATATCTGGGAAAGTGGTAGAATTTCTCTGTTTTCCTATCTCCCCAACTTGTCAAGATTTCAGGATTACATGTAGGCAAAACCGAGGTTAACAAGGCACATATGGCTCCACGTGAAAGCCTGGTTCACTTAAGTGGTGAAGACAATGGTTGAATCACAAACTACTCAACCCCCTAGTTTAGCCTATTCTCATGGGTTGTATGAAGAAAATTCACACAAGTATAAAAAATTCTCTTCTCCCTGGTGGTATGATTCCCTGACTATATGATTACATCCATGTGGAATGGATTAACTTTTGGCAAACATAATCCCTGTAGCATAGAGTCATATATCTATACTTTATTAATGCACTATTTTTTTAAAAATCCTTTTGCTCCTCAGGTTAAAAATGGGGTACATCTGTCCACATAACCCTAGGGAGATCAGCTAAGTAGGGAGACATACAGCGTAAACAGGCTCCTGTCTGGAAATGCCCATCTCTGCAAAAACTTTCTTGAAATTCTCTTTGACCAATCAAAACCCCAGCTTCTTGAAGGCAAAGGGAAATATCTAGCTTTCCAATGGGCTAGACCACAATTCCCAGACCAGCTCACTCTAGTTAGAGATGATGGGAATTAATACCAACAACATAAGTGGGTCACAATAGCCACCTCTGATCTCTTCATATATATTCTTGGAGTAAACCATTTGCAGCAAGAATTTCTTCTGAATTTTGAGTAGGATGCGAATGGTCATGCCCCCAAATGGGCAGGGACAAGTCAAGGAGGTAGATAGGGCAATCCAAATGAAATTTATTTTAAACAAAAGCTTCATTAAAATTATATCACTAGTCAGTACAATAGCTGATATAATTGCCCCCTATGTATTTAATACTCCTCTATCACTATCATCATCATCATCATCATCATCATCATCATCATCATCATCATCATCATATCAGCGGGAGACCAGGAAGGCCATAGCTGACTCTTCAGAGGGAGCACAATTTATGCAGTATTGCCCTAAACAGAGATCCTTCCATAGAATAAAAGACAAACATCCTTGGGGCGAAAAGCTTAGCGTTAGAAAGTCTTTTTCAGCAACACTGCAATAATTTGACTTATGTCAAGGTTGAATAGCTTTCTGCCAGGTGTTAAAACTCATGACCTTTCCAACCAAATACACTTATACTAACCAGTTTACCACTGGGACAATCAATATCTTGTAAGTGAGATAGTCTAGACAGTTCCGCTTTTGTCCTTTGTTGCTTAAGAATTGATAATTATATCTGGCTAGAAAAGCGAATGGCCTCAGCTGTTTGATAAACACGTTCTCTCTCCCTCTCCTGCTGTAATTCTTTATGGTCTTGCACTCCCATAACTTTACTTTCCCTTTTCCGATCAGCCTGTATTCTGGGGGAGCTCCCTCCTGAATTAGAGGGCTTTGTTTAAAAGGGATTTTTACAAACCAAATCTATGTGTTTGGTAATATGGAAACCATTTGCATGAAGGGGGAAAAGAACACTCCAAACAGAGTAAAAATAAATGAATAAAGTTTTCTAAGCTAAATAAATACTGTCGCAGCACCTGATTTCTTAAGCACCTTTCTTCCTCTCTGCCCTCCCCTCCACAAACTGGAGAAATGAACCCTTATCCATTTCCATGCTTCCTTCTACAGGGCTGAAATGGGTTAACCTTATGTTTATGCTCTTCCAATACAATCACTTGCTCTTCCTATAAAAATGCCTCCTTGACAATTCTATCTGGTGTCTAATACAGCCCTCAAAGATTCCACAGAAAAGCATGTGTCATGCTCCACCTCTTGATAGCACACACCTTCATGCACATCCCATGTGTTTGGTGCAACTTGAACAAACCTGCTTTTCACTGGGGTGGGGGTACAACTTCTGTTTGTTGCACTCCAGCCAATGAATGGTTGAACAAAAGAAGAGGTTGACATTTTCTTTCTTTTTTTTTAGGTTGAACTTTTCTAGAAACTAAAACCATTAAGATAGAGAGTTTTGGATTTCAGCATGCAAATAGAGGGATTTTTTTTTTTTAAAGTATGGTTTGTAAGTCCCTAACCTTTTCCAATGACATCTGTTCAGAATGGCAAGGGGATGGAAGTAGTACAGGTATGTCTTCCAAAATGGTACAACCCTACAAGGATTAAACCACATGCTTTCTCCAAACATGCAGATATTAACTTGTTTTATTTAAGTCAGGGGTGGGCAATTCCTTAGTGGACAAAGATAATGGGTTGGGAGGGTTGACTCTCACTGATATAAAGTGGGAAGAAAGTATTAGTCACTGTCACTTGGAATTTTCTGGATGTGGGAGAGAAGAGAGTGGGGGGCACTTTCGGCTGTGTTTCCTGCCTGAGACTGGGAGGAAACTAGGCCACTGGTTTTTCAGCAATTTTCAAAATGCCAACAAAATTTGACATATTGAACACAATTGATGGGAGATAGGGGATCAGTTGCCCACCCCTGTTTTAAGTACAGTTGGGCAGTTGCAGACATCCTTGGGCTTGTTCCAACTATACAATCCACTTCTCCCTGTGTACAAAAGCAAAAGGTCTTACTTCTAACACAATAAAACATCTTGCTCAATCAAAGAATTTAAAAATTTTATGAAAATATCTCCATCTTTGGAATGTTCTGCAAAATATGGATTTTATTTTTTATAAAAAAGCTCGATTTTATTTTTTTTAATGCAGAACTCTTCCATGGCTCTCAGTATAGAGATTGAGACTTCTCAAATTGTTGAAAGATTGTCCTAGTTTCTTTAAAAGAGCCATGAATTAGCTCCCCACTTTTAAAACGAGATTGCATTAGTCAGAGAGTGGCTGTGATACTTGTAAAAGTGTCAAGGTGTTATGACTGCCCCAATGGCAACTGAGCCCATTTGTTATTTCCTGGTTAGTGAGGACAGTATAGCTAATGATGTGTGACATGTAAAACTTTGTTGCTGTAATCCATCTGTGTGGGGGGAATAAGGAAGGAACAGAACTGCAGGGGAATTGACTTGGAGACAAAGTGTGCACCAGTGGAGTTCCTCAGAAGGGAGTGGTCAACACAGATAATGCAAGGCAGTTGATGTAGACAGTTCCTTTCATCCAGAGAAAAGAGGAACACTTCAGAACTGAGGATCTGAAACACTACCAGGGCAACTTGGACTACCCAAATCAGTGACAGCAAGAGTAAGCTAACAACAAAGAGTAAGTCTATTTTCAGCACACACAACCAAACTGGCATCAGAGGCGGTACCTCTGTACACCTGCTAGGTCTTACACCATAGCAGGGGATCAGGGTTGGCCAACCTGCTCAGTTTCTCCAGCAGGTGATTTCTGTCTCAGTTGGCAGCCCAGGCAAAGCAAGAATCCGCAAGAAAATTCTTAGCCATTTTTGTGCACAATCTTTCTCCTTTCCTTTCCTTTCCTTTCCTTTCCTTTCCTTTCCTTTCCTTTCCTTTCCTTTCCTTTCCTTTCCTTTCCTTTCCTTTCCTTTCCTTTCCTTTCCTTTCCTTTCCTTTCCTTTCCCTCTTTTCTTACTGAGCCCATTTGGCAAGCCAATTTTCCCTACCAGAACATGCATTTGTTTGCATTTCCTACATGCTTATGTATGACTTTTGCACAAGATACAGTATAGGAATATTCTGAAATGCCACAGGCTTAGGCACACAAAATATGGGTCACTCTGTACAAAAGTTCAATAGAGGCAAACCAGAAATGTTTGCAGACTAAGAAAAGGTTTCATACATCCTATTAAGAAGAGAGAAACAGCCTACTCTTGCAGCTACTTATCCTTGCTAGTTTTTTTTTTTTCTCCCACCACAACCTGCTGCAGGGGTACCTCCATTTGGGGCAGAGCTTTGACTAACTGTTCTGGCTGCAGTCTTGACTTTTTTAACTGCACCTGTGGACACAGCTGGTCTGCTGACCTTCTGCTTTTAATGAGTGAGTGGAGACAAAAAGAACACAAAAGGGGAGCAACAAGGAGAAGGAAGAAAACTGTTAAAGAGGAATTCATAACTTCAGACAAATTCTCTGCAGGAATGTCTTTCTATTTAATCTGCTCCACACGCTTTGCTCCTCCACAGAACACCATTTGCAGGTCCCACCATACTTACATCTGGTTATTTGAGGGACCACCTGTCTCCAATAGTTTCTGTCCATCCAGGAAGATCTGGCAAAGTGGGTGTGCTTTGTTCAATTAAACAGTGTTACCTATTGGGACTTTGGAGATGTGTCTTCTTTCTTACTTGACAATGAAGCTCAAGCTCAGATACTTTGGTCACCTAATGCAAAGAGAGGACTCTTTGGAAAAGACCCTGATGCTGGGAAAGATGGAAGGCCAAAGGAGAAGAGGACGACAGAGGATGAGATGGTTGGATAGCATCACTGAACCAATGAGCATGAAACTGAGCAAACTCAGGGAGGCAGTGAGGGACAGGAAGGGCTGGCGCGATATGGTTCATGGGGTCACAAAGGGTCGGACACGACTTAACAACTGAATAACAACTTCTTTCTTACAGCACCTACCCTCTGGAACAGCAGCCTCCCCAAGATCTGTAAAGAACATCCTCCTGCCCTGATGATGATCTAAAAGGCACTGAAAACCTGGCTAATCCCCCAGATGTTAGAGCAGTGGCGGGTGAGCCATTGTAAGATTTTGCCCTATAAGATTTTGTTCTCTTTTCATGGTTTTCCTGAATTTGTATCCTCTGTTTCTTTATTTTATTGTTCTGGGTTTTTTTATTACATAAAGCACTCAGACTTGGTTGGAGTCCGGCGTTCTTTAAATCTATGTAAACAAACAAACATAGTTTCAACAGCAAGTCCTGGTTTATTTCTTTTTTTCTTTCTTTTGTATGACAAAGCCTTAGCAATAGAAAAAAATTGCTGCTGGATTGAAGCAGGCAAATCTATCAACTTTTTTTTTTTTTTTTTACAGTTAGGAAAAAGGTTAAATCCTGTCTTTTTACCCAGCCCTGTTAGAAATTTAGACATTTTAGTGTTCCGTTTTAATGTTGGGTTTAGTATTTTTAAATGATTTGACTATGTTCTACATGCATTCTTGGAAGTCTCCTAAAGCCACTGAACTGGGTAACAATCAGTCACTCTTGAGTGATCCTCTCCTAAAAGACTTAATCAGCATCAAAATAGTCTTTTATTAAAAGGGAGAGAAAGTCCACCTTTCTGTGGTCGAGGACCTTTTTTCCCCCCTATAGCTTTTAGCCGCTGGGTGCCAAAGAGAAAGCAATCACTGGATAACATTAGCAAGTTCTGCTTTCCTTCCACTTTTGGAAGAATTCTGGGGACTGGGTGTGTGTCTGAGCATGTTAATCATGTAAAGCAGGGTTCCTCAACCTTGGCAACTTTGAGACGGGCGGACTTCAACTTCCAGAATTCTGGGAGTTGAAGTCCGCCCGTCTCAAAGTTGCCAAGGTTGAGGAACCCTGATGTAAAGTATTCTTGGGTTCTCCAAAGGCACAGTATACCCCACTCCTTTGTTTTCCTTCTCGAAATCAGTCAGACATTTCATTTTGGCCATGTGCCACTACTTGGTCAGGGCTACAAAAGAAGGCTGTGGGGTTCAAATACAAATTTCAGTTTATTGAGCTTGGAAATCAATGTGTAGTCAAGTGAAACAGGGGGTCCTGAACAAGTTGTACAAACAGGACAAGGAAATATGCATCTCCTAGATCATTGTACTGAGGCAGTACATCAGGGATGGGGAAATAGTGGGGTCTGCATAAATGCAGTGGTGAGGATCCAGATGGTTCCTAATATCACTGTATCAGCATATATCCCGACATTTATCTGGTATACCCCTCCCCAAAGGAGCCAATGTATTGCTAGCGCTAGGAAACTAGCTTATCTGCTCCACCCAAATGGCATTTTGAAGCCCTCTGTGTCACCTGCTATGTGTCCAGTAGAGGAAAAAAAAGTCTGCTAGAGTGGGAAATTGGATTAGACAAGTGTGGAATCTGCCAAGAATTTCCCACCGAGCAAACCGTTAGCAATGATTGAAGAGTCATTTTTTCAGCAGTTTGAGTTAAATCCAGTGTAAACTTCTAAATGAGCCACCGGTCTCATCTCATCCTGAAGTGAACAACATTCTGCAATGCGCTTAATGCTTCATTTCAAAATTGAGAATGATAGACCCAAGCCTATAAATAAGAGGACCAAAATATTATTATTATCATCATCATCATCATCATCATCATCATCATCATCATCATCATTATTATTATTATTATTATTATTATTATTATTATTTGCATTCATGTGTTGCCACAATCAAGAGAGGTTCTCGGCAGTTTCTAATCTGTCAGTTTTGCATGTCTCATAAGTTGTTTCCATTCTATTTCCTATTAATATATTGCATTTATATGAGATATATTCCTAACTCTCCCCACACCAAAATCAACACATTTTGATGTCTCTTCCCATAATATACCCTCTTCAGTCAGCTTTTGAGCCCTGAACTGTACTGGGAACTTGGGAAATGCTATTTGAATTTGTTTTTGCTTTTTCACAATGTTTTATTCTGAATCAGATTGACTTTTGAAATACAAAGCTATTTTGGACTTCCTTCTGCAGAGGGAACATTCACTTCTCCTGGTGGGAATGGAGCTCTTTATTAGGCCCTCTTGAGATGAATTTTTGCAAAATATATTTAAGGAACACCCCCCCCCCCCCGCCAAGTAATAATGGGAATTTCAACCATTTCTTTTTCACCACCTGAGGCAAAGCTACCTTCCAAATCACACATTAGTCAGCAGGGGTATTCACGCTGATCCAAATCAGAAATGTGTACAATTCAAATTCTTCAAGGATCCAGACTCGCAGGTCTGTCATAGACCCACTTTCACATGCACACCTCCTGAGCCTGTCTTTGACACTTCTCACCTGAGACACAAGACAGGCTGCTTGACACCGAAGGTTCACAAAAGCAAAGCTATCTGCCATTCTGTTTTCCAGGGAAGCTGTTTCTTTCATCTTTGGGAGCAGGAGAAGGAAATAGGTGTGTGGCGGACAGAGCAGGAAGGTGAAAAAAGAGAAAAAGTTGGGAGGGGGGTAGAAATGTTGCATTGGAATTTGAATTTTCAGTTCTCTGGTTGAGAAAGACAGAGAAAATCTCCCCCCCCATTAAAAATCCCACTGGGGCAAGGTGAGTCAGAACAGCCTAATCCGTATCAACACCGGCAATTAGAAGTGGCGGGCCATCTTGCAGAAACAATAACAGAGGCATCACTGTGCTGTTTAACTGAAAGCTGGGGATAAGCCTCTTTTCAACCTCTGCACCAAGCTCAGATTTCACATCACAGTCACATTTACTTTCCTAATTACCCCATTGCCTAAACTGGGGTAGGCAGGGTTAGGGTTAGGGTTAAAGGGGATTAAAGCCTGCTGCTTAACTGCCATGTGAACAGCATCGTTTAATTTATGTTGCTTGATACTGTAGTGATTTTGTTGATGTTCATAATAGTAAGCCACAGGTGCAGAAAGTGCAGCCCAGAGACCACGTAGGATCTTCCAGGATCACTTTTGTAGCCCTCAGAGGCCATCCAGATTGGGTGACACAAAACGTGGGGGTATTTTCTTTGCAATTAAGGATATTTCAGAGGTTTTAAGAGGCACAGCAGGGACATGAAGCCTTACAGATGGTTGAAGGGCACCATTTTAACCCCTCCCAGGAAAAAAAACTCCTCCTGGAAGTCACCAAGCCCTCCATTTCTGAATGTGGACCTTTTGCTGATGGAAGTTGCACAGTTCTTCAATAATACCAGTTTGATGAATAAGTCAGACTTGGTGGGCTTTCTGAAACACACCCAGCCACAAACCATAGCTTACAGTTCTCAGAAATTGGCTTCACATAGCCTGCTAAGCACAGACCAATTCACAATTTTTACATCCAGCCACAAAAGCATCCACTTTGCGATGCAGTAGATCTAACATAGGAAAGGATTGTCATGAGCATAAATAAATGATAATAGTCTTCCATTAGTTGAAAGGCTATCACAGGGAAGAAGTTTGGGTTTATTCTCTGTGGTGCTCAAGGGTAGGACAAGAACCAGTGGGTGGGGACTTTGCCGAGAGGGATCTGATTCAAAATCAGGAGGAATTTCTTGACCATGAGAGCTATTAAGCATTGTGGTTCCTCCATCAGTGCAGGCTATCATAATTTTGAATATAGAGATTACGCACAGAACAGAATTTATTTATTTGCAATCTCAGACCAATAAAACACAAGTACAGAATTTAAAATACTGTATTTGAGATTAATCATAAATCGCTTTTGTTATTAATGAACTGAATACGTGGGTTAAATGTGTATAAATAATAAATAAATGCAATTTGTATTAATGTAAAACTAAATCAAAAGGTTTCTTTTACTAATTTTGAATAGTAAATTCAAAAATTGGCACATTATCCAAAACGGACCTTAGCTGTCAACCCAGAAAAGCTGTACATCCCAGAGAAGGGAGGGAGGGAGGGAGGGAGGGAGGGAAGGAAGGAAGGAAGGAAGGAAGGAAGGAAGGAAGGAAGGAAGGAAGGAAGGAAGGAAGGAAGGAAGGAAGGAAGGAAGGAAGGAAGGATCATCCTGACCTTTGTACCACATGAGACCACCCAGTCTGGCTATTCAAATCTAGGAACTGTGAATTACAGTACAGCATGAGCAGATTATTTAAACCAATCCAAACCATGCACACGTGCATGCACGCATGCTCACGCACACACACGTGCAATTTAACCACATTTCAAACAAAGACTCCCAAGACATAAAGGAAATTAATTCATCAGAAAGCAACAGCATAATAATGCGCTTCATAAAAATAAATGAAGTTCTACATCTTATAAAACACTTCGTGTAACACCACTGCTTCGTGAGCTGCACTGGCTTCTAATAGGCTTCCGGATGTAATTCAAGGTGCTGGTTTTCACTATGAAACCTTGCAGACATGGGGCCAGTTTACTTGTAGGACCATCTATCTGCAATGATTTCCACCCACTCCACCAGAACTGGTAGGGTGGGCACATTCTGGCTCCCCTTTACTGTATTAAACACTGTCATCTAATTGGACCCAGGAGGCAGGCCTTCTTGTCATGGCACCGGCCATACAGAACAGTCTCCCACTAGATTCAGATGATCCTGACCCTGTTGGCCTTCCAGAAGGCCTTGAAGACTTGGCTTTTTCCCAGGGATTGGTGCCAGGATGTTAGCTGAACCCAGCGCGTATACTTTGTATGGTTATTTTTGTTTGGAGTCCTAGTTCTGTTGTATTATATAGCATTTATGTGTTCTATTTTATGTTGTATGTGTTGTTAGACACCCAGAGTCATTAGGCTGAGATGGGCAGCCTTATAAATCTGAATAATGGAGGGAGGGAGGGAGGGAGGGAGGGAAGGAAGGAAGGAAGGAAGGAAGGAAGGAAGGAAGGAAGGAAGGAAGGAAGGAAGGAAGGAAGGAAGGAAGGAAGGAAGGAAGGAAGGAAGGAAGGAAGGAAGGAAAAATCACTTGCAAATCCAGCTGCCAGCCATGGGATTGCAAGGGGTGAGGGGTAGGGAGGGAGTAATTTGGATCTGCATGAAAGATGCTCATGTGAGTTCCTGCATTGAATATACTTAACATGGTTAACAGGTTAATCTGTTTTCTGAGTCTGTGCAATAAACTAACTAACTAAAAATTATAGGCTCTGGTTTTATGCAATGTATTAAGCCTCCCTGTCTCTTGCACACATATAGGCACAAGATTAAAAAACAAGATTAAAACTAATGAAATGTATCCTGTTGTGTGAATGCAGCCATTAAGCTTCTACCTATATTGGCAAAGGGTGTTGTGTGAACCTAGCCTATAAATTTGCAATAAAATTATTTTTTTGTTTTTTAATTGAGAGGATAATAGCAAGAAGTAGGAGCCTTGGTTGATATTTATGATGAGATATTTCCTTTTGTGGAAGCTTCTCTGCTTAATGCTCTACTTTAGCTTAATTTCCTAGGAAGGTCCCTCATTCAGACAAAGTCAGTTAACATCCACCAATTGCTTCAATTAAAATATGTCTAAGGAGTTATACGAAAGATGCCAATATAGGCTGTAATTACAGGTTGCCTAAAAGACATCTGCCCTCCGGCTGCTCAAGGCAAAGATATAGCTGGCTGTTTCTTTCTGGACAGAAAGATAAAAGTGTCCCATAAAACCCAGAATGGTTTAAATTAAAAACAATTAAAGTGTAAATCTCAGCACCCATTAACATTTAAGGTCCATTAGATTATTTTATCTATCACAATATTAAATGCTCGGAGACTGTGCCAGGACTTAACGTTTGGTTTGGCTTTAGGCTGATCTACATCTTGGGCATGTTGATTATTAAGCACACATAACCATGTCATTTTTCCCCCCTCTCTTTCTCTCTCTTTAGCCTCACTGTCCATTTGACTTCCACCCTCCATCAGAGGCGATAAATTGCCTCTTATTACAAGATGCTGGAGAGATACCGGAGCAATTTTGCTCTTGGGCAGAGGCAGAATAGAGCTCTTCCAAAAGCAGTTTGGGAGAAGTGCTTTGGCTCTCACACAAGTGCACCATCTCCCTGCTATTAATTTTATTTATTTAATACAATTTAGAGAGCTGCCCAACTCCAAATGACTCCAGGTGGCTTACGCTTGAAAAAGCAAGGACAATAAAAAAAAATGAAAGAGACGATAGACATACAGAAGGCAAACTCTGTAACAAGCACAAATCCTATAGGGACTCAACCACCAACCCCAGGAGAATATCCAAGGTTTCACTGACTTTCTGAACATCAACAGGGTGGGCACCATATGGATCTCTGGGTGGATGTTGTTCCAGAAGGCAGGTGCTGTGATAGAGAATCCATACTACCTATGTCCTGATAGATGACACTGTTGAACTGAAGGGACTGGAAGTGCACTCACTCTGCCTGGTATCACTGGATGAGCTGAAGCTGTTGGAGATAGGTGGTCCCTCAAATAACCAGGCCTTATGAATTGCACCCAGAAGCCAACCGGTAACTAAATCAGCCCAACATTTTTAGACTTCTGAGGAAGCCAGGAACAAAAGTTGCCCCTGCTTTTAAGGGTTGGATTAACTTTAAGGGGAGTTTTTTTTTTTTTAAGATTTTTTTTTTATCCTGTCTTTATTATTTTTTATATATAACTCAAGGCAGCAAACATACCTAATACTCCTTCCTCCTCCTATTTTTTCCATAACTCTGTGAGGTCAGTTGGGCTGAGAGAGTGACTGACCCAGGGTCACCCAGCTGGCTTTCATGACTAAGGTGGGACTAGAACTCACAGTCTCCTAATTTCTAGCCTTGAGCCTTAACCACTAGACCAAACTAGCTCTCTGGTTTCCTTATAGCACTGGCATTACCCCACTGCCTCACCCTGAGACACTAATTTGGAATTTCTTTTTAAGGACATTTGACAACATGCATTCTAAGGATAGTCTGCAACATATTATCATTGTCATTTTCCAAAAAGATACATGATTCCAACCCCTCCAGAAAGTTTTCTTTAAAAAAAAATGAATTACGTCTTTGGAATCACATTTTAATGCAAAGGGGGTGGGGGCAGATTTGAGGCCTCAGAACCTCAAAGGCTTTTTTGCAGTCCCCTACAGCTTCTGACAGCTCCTAAGAATCAGTGGGACAGTTCCCAGCCCTTCTGAAATGGAAAAGATGGAGAATGTGTAAGTCTTCTATTGCACTTAATCCCCATCTAATCAAAACAAATAAATATACAGACCATAGGAATCAACCTAAGAAATACTGCCTACATGTTACGACCTACCTACTTTACAGCAGAGCCCCAACCACTGGGGCCCTTGCCCACCCCCACAAATGTTAAATACAGTTCCCAATTCCAATAGATAATTCAGCTCTGCCTTAAAATTAACATATTCCAAAATATGTACAATCTGACTGTCTGAATGTTTAAATCCATGCCCATTGAATTCTCATCTACGTGTCCTATCAGCCCAGAACTTTCCTTCATCGTTTAACAGATCAATCTGCCCATTTTTCCTCACACTGAAAATGCTCTTGTAAATCAGATAATCAGAGGATTCTTTCAACTCTTTGAACCAATTAAATAATCAATTCAACATTATTTAAAGCTCTATTAATACTTTTACCTGGAATGGTCCCATTGACTTTCATACTGCACAAAACATTTTTTTAATTAAAAAGCCCACTGATCAATTTATCTAGCATCCATCTCCCAACTTCATACACATCTCTTTAATTCTACAGTCAAAAATCACGACATGTAGATACTTTGGCTCTGTTTCCTCCCCAATACAAATATTTAGTTAATTAGCAAATGAATGGGCAGATAGATAGATACGCTCCTTTTGTTTCCCAGCTTTGTTTCTGGTGATTTCATGGACAAGTCCATGTGGTTTTCTTGACAATAATACAGAAGGGGTGGCCAGTGCCACTGTTATAGGCTTCTCAGAGTCTTAGAGAGTGAATAATGGTTTGCCAAAGTTTACTCCTTTGGAACATCTGCACATTCCTTTGTCATTAAAAAAAAAAAAAGATTAGCCACCTCTCCTGTCCATCAAACAGTTCTTAGTAAATGAATTAAGAACCCTCCACTCTAATAAGCTTAGAGATAAATTGGGTGCTATAGTGAAACTATCTAGTTGTCAAACTTTCTGTAACTTAATCCCCATCCATCTGATTAAGAAATTTATTTTATTGACAGGTGTCTTCGAGGCTGTTTTTGGATTTTCTGGTGGTATCTCATCCAAGTGTTAACCAAGTCTGACCCTGCATAGCTTATTGATCAGACAAGTTTGGCTAGGTGTTGCCAGTACATTTTACACACACATATACAATTTTTCTTTGTGTAATGGAGGTGTGACAAAATTCATCCCTCCAATTCATTTGATCTTCACAACAAACCTCTTATAGAGGCTGACATAGAAGATCAAAGGTTCTTTTTTGCTCCATAACTCCCTTGATGTGCATCATGGAGAGTTTCTTGTCTCACTTGGCTTGAAAAACATATTTTAAAAAAACAAAGATACAGCTGTTCTGCTACCAAGCACAGCATCATATTTATTTCCAGAAATACTTCTAAACTCCACAAAGATCCCACTGATATGATAAAGAGTACCCAGGAAGTACATTTGCATTCTGTTAAAGCAGTTTTTATGACTTTCCAACAGCATCTACTGCATGAACAGGTAAATCTTCCATCTCAGCCATTTTGTGAATGTGCTCTATGCTCACAAAATCTCAAATCTATGCTCAGTCCAAGAAGATTCTCTATCCCTGAAGAGAAGACTATGAGATTTATGGAAGGATCCTGTTGTCTGCTGCCCAGAGTCACTTTGGGTGAGATGGGCAGCCATATAAATGTGATAGAGTTAGATAGATAGATAGATAGATAGATAGATAGATAGATAGATAGATAGATAGATAGATAGAGGATCCATCTCCTCTGATCAGTAACTGCTCTCCAAGGTCACCCAATTCCTGACTGTTGTTGATCTGGAGATAATTGGGTCTGCAGACAGTGCCCAATCTCTGCCACTCAGCTCTTATCACTTGTATTCTTTTGAAGGAGCCATTAATATTCTCTGTAAAGATCTCAATGTGATTACCCCAAAGAGGAAGTCTCAGGAACATAATACCCACTTTCAAACTCATCTCTTTGAACAAATGAAAATATGTCTGTTCTTGAAGCATTCACCCTACATGTATATGTATATGTATCCATCCATGAAATAAGTAAGTGCTATAACGGATTAGCAAAACTTCATTATTTTTTTAACCCACATTAATATCTGGGCTAAGTTAAAGCAATGAGCCTTTGTGAGCTTGCCTAATAAATATGACTCTGCCCTTCTGGTCCTGCATATTTATGGGATTTCAAAGATGTCCCCAAACATTTTGAGCCACACGCAATATAGAATGCAGCTTCTTTTGACCAAAATCACACATGCGTAGCTGTCTTTTATTGGCCACCAAGGAAGAGTTTTTAAGATTTTCGTTTCAGGAATTGGGGTAATAGCATCATGAAGCCATGGGACATTTTCCTTCTTAATCCCAATTATTCCTGGGAGCCATGGCTGTTTAATCCCTAGGGAGCCTAAATTCGTGGTGCAATTAACATCTCATATTCAAGAAGACCTCTTTGTGGTTTCAAGAGGAAATCTCTCCCCAGCTGGATCAGCCCAGGATGGTCCTTTTGGCTAAGTGGGAAGAGACTTTTTTGTTTGTTTGTTTCAGCCTAGAGTAATGCTTCATTTAGTCAGGTGGCTGAGCAGCAGCTATGCCCAGATGACTGTGGAGTTCAACTCCAAGCAGAATGTGCCTTCTAGCAAGTTGAATTGGAGTGGGAGATTCAAACTGCCAACAAAGAACTATGAACACTTAATGCATCAGAGTCTTTCTACAGCTTGGTATCCAGAAGCTTGCAATGGGCTCCTTGGGCAAGCAAGCCATAAATAAATAAACAAATTAATAAAAATGCAATCCAATATGTTCCCAAGAAAGAAAAGAAACACTGAAGGGGAACCACATCAAAATAAATTAGTATTTATTTTTTTTCACCCCTGCCTGGATGGATCCCTAAAAGCATCATGTACTCAAGGGAAAATCAGGGGAGAATTAAACCATCAGATGTGGTTTAAGATGATTTTCCCCCACCCACCACCACAACTGAACAAGTTTTGATCCCCCAAAGTAGATGTCATCTCACTTGTGGTATCCTGAAACTGCAGGTTTGTCCGCACCTATCTAGGAGGGGATCCCCTTCAAACTTACCCATCCAAAGTGAAGGCTAAGTTGGTACAATATGCTAGACCCATTTTAAAAGGGGTCAGTTTGGGGTTGAGCCTGTTGTAGGAACCCAGCCATTCCCACAATGTTGTGCATGAATTGGGTCACTGCACTAACAATTCAGTACAGTTTTCCTGTAAGGTTCAGTCCATTGGGTGAACCTAGCTGAATCTACTTAATTTGTAATAGACACTAATAGGGTCTAGGACAACATTGCACTGAGAAAACTGCTACAAGTATCAGATCCTTCATATAAAAGAATCGCTCACAATCCTGTCCCCTGCAAACAACCTTAGTCCAGTTACAGTAGCATATAAGAATAAGTTATTTCATAGCAATAACTACAATAGAAGTATTTAATATCTAGGCATCTTCTGGCAATTAAATATATCTAACCTGCAGACATTGCTATGTGTTTTAATCTCTTCCTGAAACTCCTTCGGTTGTAATACCACAACAACCATCCACTATAAGCCATAGTGATATGACATGTATCATAGCATTGACATGCCAGTGAGATCCTGTCACATGTGGTGACACTTATCCCATTGCCCTCCCTGCAGACACTCATTATGTCATCCAACATCTTTATGTCTTGTGGGTGTAGAGGGCCTTCACACCTTCAGGCTGCATATGCAATTATGCAATTATTATTTTTGTTTTTGTTATTAACTAAAAAGCAATAACAATTTTAAAAAATCTATGTTATATGTATATATATAAACACACACACACACCCATACATATATACATATACACATATGCTATCTATAGATGTATACCAACAAATATACAGAAGTTGGGGACAAGAAGTGACTGTTTTTAGATTCCAAATAACTCAAAAGGCCTTTGGACTATTAATATTTAAGCGTTTGCTTCTAACTGCAGTAATCTGGAATGTAATAGGCTGGGGAAGACTGACATTTAAAAACAAACAAAAAAAACATTATGGAGAAAAGTTCTCCTGCATCTTTTCCAACCAGCTCACTTAATGAAAAAGAAAAGGCTTTCTAATTCTCCCTCAAAGAAAAAGAGAGCTTTGGTGAAATTCTCAGGGATGGGGCATGGAGTTTTTCCTTAATTACAAGGAGGCCAGATGGTGTGAATGAATGGTTTTCATTGGACAATAATTCTTTGTAAGCTTCCAATATTTCAATAATATCCCAAGAAGCGCTATCATGAATGGACTTCTCCCATTTGACTTTTTCAAAGTGTGAACTATCAGCAGCCAAGGGAAGCTACAGAAAGATGGAGAGATGAGTCAAACAAAAGAACAATAGCCATCTTCAACCCCAAAACCACCACCAAGAGAAATTAAGAAGAAATATTCAGAAGGGTTGGAAAAACAGATTCCTCTCTTGCAGAGGAGGAAAGCTTTTGGTAAACTGCAAGACAGATCTGGGAATGGCATTATCTTTTGCTGTTTTTCCTCTCCCTCTTTGTCCTTGATAGCCCCTTTGAGTAAAAAAATTCACCATTTTCATTCATCATTTCGCATAGGGCATTGTGAACACTTTTTAAGTGGAAAGATGATTCATACATGTATTATAAATATGTCAGTATTGGCCAGTGTTTCTAATGATGAGGCACAACCCCTGTCACCGCCCAAGTGAAGGCCTTCCTGAACATCTAGCTCCCGGTTTCAATTCTGGATACATCTGTAAAGAATTCCTTGTCTGCCTTGACAGTTTTATAGCACTCCACCATAAAACTGTGGAGCAATCATCCTTTTCCATATGTTGCTTGCCACCACCCAGTCAGCACCAGGAATACAGGGTGCTTTTATAAATTCTAGCAAGCCATCTGTATAATCACACTTCACACTGGGGTCCAGAGTAGCACTTGGAATGCAACTTCCATTAAACAGCTTCTGTCTGCTGCTGAAGACCATGTTCTCCATCTCTGCACTGGATTTTGAAAAGCACCAAACAGCATTGTTGAATGCAGGAGAAAGAGTATGTTGAAACATTGCTGTGATAGTATTATAATCTTATGCAGAACAGTTACAGCATGTGATAGTATTGTGGTAAACGATTACAACGTTTGCACTTGATTAATTCTATGATTCTAATAATCCATCTCTTTAACAGATCATCTGATTGATTACATTTAAATAGTCTGCATATCACCTCCCTCCAAATCAATAGCTCTTCTTCTCTGGAGAAGGGGGAGATAATTTATGATTTAGAAGAAAAACCAATCTGTAGCTTTTGATAAGTAGAAGCACATAGATATCCCAGCAAAATGCTGCACAGGAGAAATCTTGATACAGTGGCATCAAATGTGTTAGTGGCAGTGTTTTATTTAAAAAAAAAATGGAGGGGGTCGTTGGATAGATGATGAAAATGAACCAAAGGACCAAACATGGTAGCACAACGGGAATGTTCCAGTTCCTAGATTAACGTAAAAATTCTCCTATCTAAAAGTTATTATAATTGCTTTGATCAGGATGGTCCATATTTGGCTTCCAATCTCTCTCAGTCAGCTTCCAAAAGACAGTGAGATTACACTGCTAAAATAAACTGAAGACACCTATTTCTTTGTGTTTTTTTTAAAAGGCATATTGGGAGAAAGGCCTGAAAATTCCTACTAAGAGAAATTGAGGGAACTGGATATGTTTCACCTTAAAAAAAGATGACTGAGGAATGAGTAAACTTCAAAATCCTGGAGAGGTGTTGCATGGAGAAAATCCACACCCTCTTGTTTCATTGTTCCAGAGGGAAAGGCATGGAATAATGGTCTTATATTGCCAGAAGGCAGATCCTGTTTAAATTGTAGGAAAAACTTCCAAATAATTACAGTTTGTCAGTAGAACAAATTTGCCATTTCTGAATGTGTTCAAAGAAGAGATCTAATGGACATTTGCCAGAGATCATTTAATCTGCTTCCTACATTGGATTCAATAGCTGAAATGGCCCTTCCAGCTCTGTAGTTTTAGGTTCAGGCTAATAGCATCTAGACTTTTTTGGGGGAGGGGGGGTGCCTTCAAGTCAGTGTTGACTCCTGGCAACTGCCTGGACAAGTCCCTGAAGTTTTCTTGACAAGATTTTCAGAAATGGTTTGCCCTTGCCTCCTTTCTACGGCTGAGAGAGAGTGACTGGCCCAAGGTCACCCAACTGCCTTTGTGCCTAAGGTGGAACTAGAACTCACGGTCTCCCAGTTTCTAGCCTGATGCCTTAACTGCTAGACCAAACTGGCTCTCTAGCATCTAGTTTATCTCATCTTATTTTACCCAACTCCAAAACCACCATCCAGAACCTGGTGAAGTAGCTCAGGAACATCTGAGAAACACATTGCTTCTGAGCATAACGTAGCCCAAGCTATTTTCCGGCCAGAAATGGTCGACGCTTCAGCGGTTCGAGTCCAGCCTTCGCGTTAGCAGGGTGAGCTCCTGTTTCCTCCCCAGTTCCTGTCAACCCAACAGTTCGAAAACTCACGTGAGTAGATAAATGGGTACTCTCACTCCGGTGGGAGGAAAAAAGCTGGCGGCGTCTTACAAAAAGGAGTCGGGAGCAGTTGCTGGTAAGCGCGAAAAACCGTGCGTGCCCGAAAAGGGCGCGAAGCAACAGAAACCCCGCCTCCTGCGCACGCCAGCTGGGCTCTGCTCTAGGAAGGAGGCTCTGGCAAACCACTTCCGAAACAATTGCCTTGAAAACTGCAAGGACTCGTCCAGGCAGTCACTGCAGAGTCGGTAACGACTGAGCGCAGATAAATAAAATAAAATAAAATAAAATAAAATAAAATAAAATAAAATAAAATAAAATAAAATTTGTACTATTTGTATTATTTTGTATAATGCAAAAATCTACTCTTGGTTTCTCTCCAGCATTCTTCATTCCTGCAACCTAAGGCACACTTATTTGTGCAGTTAAGCAAGTAAAATCAAAATTCCTAATTGATGGAAAATTGCTTAGTAAAGTTTTTGTTATGTCCTATTTGGCCCCAAAATCTTTCCCCATACAAGAATTTTTTTTTGGGGGGGGTAACACCATTATTGTTTGTTCAGTTGTCTGTACTGCTCTGTATCAAAAAGCAGAATGACAGGGAGCAGAGAGAGGAAAACACTTCTGTTATGTGTTACTTGAACAATTCCTTCTAAGCGAAACCATGGTTGCTGTTTGATTATTGAAATTAAACAAAATGGCTTTGGGTTCTAGTGGTACATTCCTTGATTCTTTGCTGAAAATTATTTTAGGAATTGGCTGAGAACTGTCATGATAGTCGCAAGGCCTAAATGCCATTCTCCAACATCTCACATAGGCAAAACATTAGAATTGGCCCAAATATTTAGCCTGTAAAACACACCCACACAGGGTCATACACTGGCATACAGAAAAATCTTGGTCTTAAAATACAGCAAAACACAGCATTTGTAGTCAAGGTATTATTAGTGATTTAATTGGTGTTTTATTGCACTCTGAATGAAATACAATAGCATTTCCTAAACTCCAGGTCTGTTCTTAATTTTCAAATTTTTACATCAATTCCTTCTGGCTTCTGAAGCCTCAGACAATTTATAGGATTCCACTTGATTACATGTTGTTCCCAATTTCAAAGTAATTTTTTTCCACCCTCCTTCACACAGCTGTCATAATTTCTGTAAGAAATGTGAAATGATTTTATTGTCCCTGCAAAGTTGTTACCATTTCACACCTGATGCACCTGTTTATCACATCCTTTGTCATAAAGGTAACATCTCTGAGTTGAGCTCGACTCCTGTTGGCTTCATGTAGGGTGTTTTTTCCAATAGTACAGAAGTTGTTTGTCACTATTTTGCATCTAGAATATTTTTGTGACTTCCCAGTCTAACCTAAAATCTAGGGTTTTTCTAGTGGTCTCCCATCCAAATGCTAACCAGGCCTAATTCTGCTTAGCTTCTGAGCCCAGAAAATGTCAGGTCAAGGGCTACTAAAGATACCTTTGGGATGCCCCTGGTAGTCTCCTGATTTTAACTGGAAAAGAAGGCTTTCTTCCAAAGAAAGTGAGCACATTAGTAGGAATAGCATTTTAGCTGATGAGCCACAGTAGGGTCAATGATTAAGAACAGTCTTTTCCAACCTCCAGATCTGGATTTCACCACCCATAATCCCCAGCAAACCTGCTCACCACATGAAAACTGATTGGAGAAGGCTTACATGGAGCACATCTCAATTCACTTGCTTTGAGTTTTTAGATATACTAATGAGACCACATTGACCTAAGTTGGGGAGAGAATCCCACAAACCTGGGCCCACATCAAAAAGGCTCTATCTCTCTTGCAAGCTATCTGCCTGATCTTAGAGATGAGCTTGTAAAACATCTTGGTATGGATGTAGGCAGTTCTTTAGCCAGTCCTAGCTCATGTTCAGGGATGACCAGAGTTGGATTCCAACCATATTTGGGACTGAAGCTTAGGAAAACATTGCTTTGAAATGTCAGTTCAATCTCTGAATAGGTCCTGGAGAGATATACAGAACTGATAACGGTGTACGTTCTGGCTTCTTTTTCTCCTAACAGCCATGTTTTGTACTATTTAAGGTTTCCAAACTGTCTGCAGAGACACTCTCCATAACACTCATTCTGGAAAAGCATGTTTCAAAGATCAGATAAAACTGCCACAAGACTACCACTCTCAGCCTGCAAATAGTATTCTTAACTACCAATGCGACTGATATAGTCACAGATTGCATTACCCTAGATAGCATGTCAGCAGTACTAAAAGCATCATTGATGTGGTTTTGAGGAGTTCTCAAGTGCATACAGGATTTCCTGAAGCAGGTTTTTCCCATAGGATTACCCTCCCAAGCTGTGACGGTCCTAGGTAATCTCAGACACTTGACAGAGATGCTTGTGTGTTGTATACTAAGACTGTGTGATTTCATGAAATTGGGGGATAATGGTTAATTATTTCTTTCTTAGGTCTTATGATGCCTCATGAGGTGGAAGTATGCAGCCAACCTTGTCTGATCTCAGAACCTAAGCAGGTTCAGATTTGGTTAGAACTTGGTTAAAACCAGGAATTGCCACTGCAATAAGCATAAAGAGCATATTATGGAGACACATTATCATCCAACCCTTCTATCCTCCCTAAGTCTACTCCTTCCAGATTCTAAAATTACCTGATTGAGGAACAAAGAATACAAAAAATACATACCAAATACAAAAGTAGCAATGTTCAGCAACATTCAGGCCTGAAATAAAATGGATCCCTTCCGGGATGCAGAGTAATGACATTGATTCCCTATAGGTCATTTGGAAGGTTACATATCTGACAGTGACAGAAGCCAACGCCTTTCATTGATTCTTCTCATTCTGGCTTTTCTACACTCATCTGCACAACACACATGTGCACTGTGCTTAAAAGGACAATCTTCAGCCTGAACTGTCCTCCACTACAACAAACACGCTTGCTTAATCTTTAACCAAACTGGGCAGCATTTGTCAATGATAGTATTTTCCCATCAACTGGTAACTTAAGTGGCTGATTGCAACAAGTACAGCAGATGAGTGGTCAGCCTCACAGCCTGGGATTTCCAAGCACTCTTCCAATGGAAGTCCATGGACCCAAACATTGTATTTAGGGTGGTCTGGAAACTAAAGCAATATTCAGAGTGTCTTCTGACTCAATCCTGATGGAGCAGATGATCCCGGTGATTAGGAAAGCAAAGAGGGAGGTGAGTGGTATATGACCCAGTGAAACAGAAGTCACCTGAATTTGCATTCTCTGATCCCTCGCTCTTTGAAAGGAAGATTGTAGGCTGCTGTGGCATATTAGAAATGTATTTTAAAAAAAAATAACAGTGAAAGCAGGATACTGCAATTCATAGCTTTCTGCGTGGAGAGCTGGTTTCAACCCAGAAGTCTGACAAATTCCAGCAGGGCTCCTGTCTCTTCCCAGGGATAAGAATGGTCTTTCTCCTTCCTGCTCCCACCTCTTTCTTCCCTTCATTTAGGTGTGTGAATGTAAATGCAAAAAAAAAAAAAAAAAAACCAAAAGAAAAAAAAAACAACCTCCCCCCCCCCCAAAAGCAAGAAATAAATAATACTGTCTGGAATATTATGAAGCTTTCCTAATGTTTTCCCTGCCTAATTTGCATATCTGTGGCATCCACTCAGATATTTGTTAAGCATCACTTGACTGTCAGCCAATTAAAAATGAGGTAGGACTTCTCTATTGAGAAGGATTGGTAGGGCCAAGTGGAGATCAAGGAAAGAAGTCTTCCATGTTTTTGTTCAATTTTCAATTGTATCTTCTTCTTTTAAAAATGCTTTTGCAGCAGTCTTCATGTCTACAATCCATGGTGTTAATGAATGATTTATTCCTGTTGTGCATAAGTAAGGATGTGCATTTCAATCTAAATTTGGCCCATGTAATATACATCTTTCTGCAGTTTCATAGAATGTTCCTTAATTTATACTTCTGTTTTGCAATCTTCTACACACACACACACACACACACACACACATAAACTATCCCTAATATATGCATTTCATAGGCATTTTCCAAATATTTTTCCTATAATTCGATCCCAAGTACACACTTGTTCCTTTGTTTCTATATCCAACTATTTTGGTTCCTCTGTTTCTACATCCAACTGTCACTAATATATACATTTTGTACCCATCCAACCAAACTATTTTTTCCCTATTGAGCTTTCTGTACTGGATGTATTTTTGTAAGTACCTCCCTTATGCACATGTGGTTCTGAGCTGAGAAATATTGTATGACAGATGCTAAAGGATTTTATGAATTGTTTTCATCCAAGCTGTGTCAGATTCCGATTGAGTAGATCAGGAAATTTTGAATGAAAATGCAACTTATGATGGATTTCTTTCCATCTCTACATGTCAGACCTTTCATTTGGATGGATCTGACCACATGTGCTCACGGTGTCTTGGTTGAAAGGACGCAACGTAGGAAAATTCTGAGCAAAGAATGTTTTAACCTGGCCTCTGAACATGTAAGCCATTGCTTGCCACAGTACATGTACAGATGAACTGTTTGCATGGTTTGTTTCAGCAGATGAGCTAATGGCTAAATAGTCTGTAACAGACACCCTCTCTAAGCTTAGCGCCCCAGGCAAATGCGGAGTTTGACTCTTTTCAAATCTATTCCTGGACAATCATCACAATCAGAGGCACTTCTCTCTATAGAAGGGGTAAACAGACCTTTTGCTTTTTCACTAAAAAATTAAAATTCACCAAGGGCAGCCTTGTGCAAAAGACAGGGCATAGGTCCACGTGAGCATTCAGTGTCAGTTTGAAAGCAGTTCTGATCCCACAATTTTGGAAACCCTAGAGAAGTGATTTATTCCCAGGTCAGCATCCACGTAGTGACAGCAAAGCTAGAACTTCCTTCCATAAGGCTATGAAGAGTTCCTGCTGAGGCAGGGGGAAAATGGCTCCCAAAGCACTAGGTGGCTCAGTTTTGAAATTTCTCTCTCCTCCCCCCTTTTCTGTGGAATGGAAATAATTGTGGGGGGAGGGGTGTCACTCTTCCTCCAACCAGCTGAGGATGGGGTGATACCGTAGAAGCCCTTCCTCGAATCACCTCCAACCAAATAAGATAAAACTCACCACCACCTATTCTGAGAATAAAACAGAAAAAAAAAGTAACTTTTGAGAAACTTGAGCAGTGATTTTGGCACAGCATTTAAAACAAACAAAAAATGAGGCTGCAAATGAAAAATCTATCTGCTGAAGTCCTTCATTAAGAAACCTGTTGAATTACCATCACCTGAAGTGCCAGAAGAACGTGATTTCCCCCATAATAGCCAGTCAGATGGTTCTGCAAATTCCATCAAATAACAATTTAGCAATGACTTTGTCTGCTAAAAACACCCAGTATCTGGGATATAATGTAACTCTAATCCTTCAGGATTGGGTTTAACTCTCATGATAAAGTGTGACTGGGGGAAAAAAAATCTTTGTTGTATTTTGTTAATCATTTCTTAAATCCAGAGAAGTCGATGACTGTCAACAGTTGCAAACTGCATAAACAAATTATAGGTGACCAGGAGAGGAAAAGTTTTAGTTTGAATCAACTTTAAAACCCACTTGCTTCCTTTGTGACCACCGCAAGGGAAATTTATATGCCATTGTAGACAAACACATTGTAGCCTGTGTTGTTCTGCTTCTGGAAGCAGCAGGTGGTATAAATGGAAGCATGGGAATTTGAATGATTTGATCTGGGGAGTTTGGGAGAGTAAGATTAAAAACAAAATTAGGACAGAGATTTTACTTCTGACTTTAGAAACAAGAAAGAGCAGGAAATAGAATTCAGCAGTGTGGTGTTGAGTAGCTCCAGGCTCTGCAGTGAAATTCTGGAAAGTACACCCTTGTTTCCAACAAGTTGCCTTCATTTGATTTGCCTTCATTTGTTCATCAAATCTCACATTTTAATTGTTTTGTCACTGAAATATAAACCATTTGTTCAGGAGCCACTTTCTCCCTTGCTTCCCAAATCCATTATGTAGCAAAATGGTGGGTATGGAGAAGCCTGTACAAATCTTTGTTCCAGACTGCTACCTTACATGCTACCTTTAAAAAGAGATGGGACCATCAGATAACAATGATTTATGCTGTAGAATGTTATGGTTTTCTTTGCCAAAAGATCTTTCTTTCTTTCTTTCTTTCTTTCTTTCTTTCTTTCTTTCTTTCTTTCTTTCTTTCTTTCTTTCTTTCTCTCTCTCTCTCTCTCTCTCTCTCTCTCCCTCCCTCCCTCCCTCCCTCCCTCCCACCAACAGGACTGAATAATGTGTTGCATCCCATTGAGGGACATTCTGGAAGGCACCCCTAAGGAACTCTACAATATGTCCAGGACGAATATGTCCAAGGCAAAAGAAAAAGTTTACTGCATTAGAGAAACAGGATGACTATAGGTGAGACAAGGGTAATATTTGTTTAGATACCAAACTGATAGGAAGACATTCATCAAAGGCATGAAGGTATATCTGTTCAAATTTTGTATTTCATTACCCTGAAGGCTACCATTAGCCTGCATAATCTCAACCATTTTATTTTCCATCTTAAAGCAACAATAACAACAAAGCTGTGGTCCATGAATATGCAATTCTTCTTTTATGATTCATTTTAAGAAAAATCTAAAGCAGGAGAAGTATGCTGTAACATTAAGTGTAAGTCCTGGGCCAAGCTGGAGAGCCTTCTAATGAGTCCCATTGAGCCTATCAAGTTGGGATGGCATCAGTATGATAGAAGCTTAGATCTAGCCTCCATTTAAATTTCTTTCAAAGCCTCAATGTATTGCTGTCTCATGGCAGTTAGGGATAATTTAAAAGGCAGCTAGATTCAGGAACCAGTGCTTCTTTATGGGGAAGGGAAGTTCCAGGCAGGAGTTAATGATAGCCTAACCAGCATTCTGGAGCTCCATAGATAACTCATGATAAAACTGTGTAACAAAGGGAGGTAGTAGCTTGTCTTGGGAAGAGCTTAAAAATGCAACTGTTCCTGTCTGCAATTTAAACAGAAATTCACCTGCACTACAACTGAACATTAAATTTTGCACCCAGTCATTGTTGCCTTACTTGGTATGTTCTTGGTGACCAACTGTTAGAAATCATTATGTAATTCAATCCATCAATGAATTCATTAGTTAATGTCCAAACAGTGCTTTGAACATCCAGAGCCCTAAAGAGTAGCTATTTGCTGTTATTATTAGTTTCCTTCCTAGCATTGAACTATTAATGATTCTAGAACTTTTGCAGTACAGACAGCAAAATATTGGATCGTTTTTAATCTCTTGACACTACATGTTGTTTCTGCATTCTGCTTCAAGCCACCCCAGTTGAATCTTTAGGAGTAAAATAATACACAATGTGTAAAATGACATACTACATCTGAGAAAGAGAACTAACTTAAAACACAAAGGAAATCAACATTTTGGATAACCAGGAATGAGATAAATCCATAATTTTCTTCTCTGCCATTAGTGACAGAGAGAAACAGGTGAATGAAATAGAGTCTCACACACACACATCTGGGTGCTGTCATATTCCTCAACTATTCTGCACCTGTCAAGTCTGAGACTTGCAGCTTAACAATTCTCTTGCCCCTTATTAAGTCCTGAACCTCCGGGACCATATGCCAAGAAACACCAATGTTCCAGATCACAATTGTTGTGGGACCTAACTTTGTAAGTTACTTGAACAAATATGGGTTCACAAGGAGATGGAAGAGGCTCTAAGAAATCCCAGTCTCTTCAGCAAACTGCCCCATAGTTGAACAGTCTGAAATATTTAGAAAATTAACCAAAAAAAAAAAAAAAAGTCTCCTTTTGATAGCTCCTGGGAAAGAGACTGGCAATGAAGGTGAAAAGTGTTTTGTGACCTTACAGTAGTGAGAAAGAAAAGAAAAGATTAAAGTTCTCTGAAATAAGGCAGGATGACTCTTTTTCTCTCTAGTTTTTGCTCAGCATCCTTAAACATGGCTAAGTGTTTTGCACAGGGGCTGCCCCAGCCAAATCCACTTCCTCTCATGTAAATATGATTAAAAGCCTTCATCACTCACAGAAACAACACAGTACCAAGTTCATTTTTAAAGAGATTGGGGGTTCTTCTCAAAATATAGGCCTATTTTTCTGACATTTCTCCCTGAAGTTCTTCACTGTTGCTCTTGTCCAAATTGCATCAGTGTGTTCTCTTCAATATTTGAGAAAGCAATACCCGTACATTTAAGAATAGGAGAACCTGTTTGCTTTTATGTTAAAGCCACTTAGTTTGGGCTCAGCTGAATTAATAGCCAGCGTTCCTTCACACACCCCCCCATTTATAGTTCTGCCCTATCTTACAGACTCCCTTTTCTGAATATTTGCAATAAATAAATAGGAAATACTTCCTATACTTTAAAATTACTGCAATTGTAGCAGTAATAGCAACGTCTGTAACTCCTTAAGAACCTGTTTCCTGTAGGCAACCAAACTCAATCAAAACTTTTGCAAGATTGTTTCAGCCTGTAAACCATCATTATTTCATTTATTCTTTATTGTTGCTCTTTCTAACTCATTTGAAACTTTCTCTTGAGTTTATTACCTTTTGAGAGAATCCTGCTTACAGGCCTTCCTCAACCTGTCCCCAAGAAAGTGGGGAAAGACAGGACAAAAACTTCCATATTCCATAGTTACTAAACCTTTGTAGTATCTGTACCCTGTGACTACTTTCTCCTAGGAAAACTCCAAAATGAGTTGTATGATAGGGATATAACCAAATCTATATGCCATATATGAACAGCAACTGCATCTCAGGTTACTTGGGAAAGACCTATGCAATTTATGTAATTATCCAAAATACGTCATTTGCAACATCAACAGGATGATGTTATTATATCGGTGATATCACTGTGGCTTTTGCTGAAAATCTGGAGTAAAATCACAAGGAACTTCTTACTTCCAAATATTTAATCACTGTGATTATCCTTTGAATGAGTATGTCCCTGGCTTTTTCATAACTTAAGGCAAGAGCTTTGCATGGACAAACTAGCTTCTGGCTTATTCAGGCAAAGCAGGAGTGATTTTAGACAAAGGGCCTGCTTTATATGCACAATGACCAGCAGTTTGAGAACTCCTGTTAGTGTGTTATATAATATATTAACCATCTGAATTTTCTCTTGGCTTTTAAATTAATGAAGGACTCCCTCAACTTCCAACTTCCTGCACCATATCATCAAACCTCCTGTAAATGGTCATGTGGACATAGCTCCCAAACTACTCAGCTGCTAGTAGAAAGCTTTGCACATTTAGCACAAGATCTGAAAGCATGTGTGCATGCATGCATGTGCCAAGATTTTCTAATGAAAATGCTTACTAAACTTTGCAGAACCTAAGAATGAGTCTAGGTCTTGCCCAGGTTCCCCATATCCCCAACCCATTGCAGGTGAATGGGAGATCTGCTCATACCTGTAGCACCCATTGCTGGCTTCATACAACTTGCTAAACCTTAAGCATGAACTAGCAAAACACAACTGTTGGGTTCACATTACATGCTATGCCCAAATAAATAAAACCATGTGATGGCTGAAGATGATCCTCATTTCATACAAATTGTGAAGGCAGTAACTATGTTCTTTCAACCTGATGAAGTACAGCTGGGTCATCCCCCTTTCAGCTTTGTGCATCTTCTGCTAACCTAGCCTTTGAATATGTATGCACTGGGAGCTATTTCTTGCAGATTAAAATAGAAATATTTCCCTTTCCCCATCAGTCTGTCAGTCAAGGTTAACTCAGAATGAATGGGATTTAGAGAACACCACCAGCAATTTTTTGGGCAAGAAATTTGTTGTCCCCACTACCACCACCATCACCACCAGAACACTGCCATTTCTGCAGAGGGGTGATTCTAACTGCTCACAATAAATTAAGCTGTGCTTCGTGGCAGAAGAGCCAAAAAGGGGTTTAGTGACAAAAGAACCTGGGTATTCCACGGATTTAGATGTCGCTTCCTTGGCAACCCACGTTCAAGGAAGCACGTCAATTCATAAGAAAATCTAAACATCCAAAGTCTGATAAGGCTTTTGTTGCAACCTGAAGAAGTAATTTTCAGTCATCTTTGAGTGTAAGGGATTTTTTTTGGGGGGGGGAGAAAGACAGTTACATTTGATAATGAAAAGGTGAGAATGAAAGAGCAAAGTTGAACAACTGAGATATTTAAGCATTTTCCTTCACTGGGTAGGAAAGCTAGGGGCTTATAGAGAAAAGAGGGTGTTCAGTTCATTAGGACATGAAAGCAAACTGTGCTTTTGGTGACTGCAAGGGAATCATCTCTCAGGCTTACCAACATGGAAGTGACAGGAATTTCTAAAGCAAAACCATGGTGGCCTTTTTGTTTTTTTTTGTTTTTTTGCTTTTCAGTTGGATATAAGGTAATGGTTGGGGGGGGGGGATCATATTGCCCTCCTGAGCTATTAAAGGTCACCCTAAAGCAGAGATGAGGCTTTTCAGTTGTGACTGACTCCAACCCCCAACCAGCCAGATGAATTAATCAGGCGATCGATGGTCAGAGAAGTCAGGATTTGTAGTCCAGCATTGTTTGTTTGTTTGATACAAATTATATAGTTGCCCACTCCACAGGCAACTCAGGGGAGTATACACAATTTTTTGAAAGAGCAAATTTCTTCATTTGTTGTTTAATTTCTATAGCCACCCATCTCAACAAGTGACTCTGGGTGGCATACAGTCATAAAAACATAAAACAATTATATATGGTTGCTGAGTAATAAGAAATAATAATAGCACTACCAAATAAAATATAATACAATATAAGGCCCTTTTCCTCATTACAGTATATAACATTTTCATGGTGTACAGATAAAAATAAGAGTTTGGGACCCAACAAAACATGGAAAAGACCCTCAATCTTTCTGGCCAAAGAGCATATTTGGAACACTGAAAGGAGATGTCAGCCTTTTGAGGTAGGCAAGGTCAGGAAACAGACACCACACGAAATTCTAAAACTCGACTTTATTGATTTAGGCTATATTAATAATGCCTTGAAAGCCTGACAGTGATTCCCCTTCCCTTCGTCTTATACCAAAGAAAGTTAAGGCAGAGCAATCTTAAATTTCTTCCACATACTTATTTCCTGGGCTAAACTCATGTTTTACTAATGTTCACTGCATACTTTCTCCAAAGTCTAGTTTCTATGTTGATAGGAGAAATAGTAGGTGGCTTGCAGTGTCCAAACTTAAACCTTCAGATTCATCTGTTCTGCATCCAGTGTTTGGGTAGGAATGTTAGTATCAATTTGAGAAGAAAATGAGTGGACGGGCAAGTTTTATCCAGAGTGTCATAGCCATGGAATGCTTTAGAATCATAAGAACACATCAAGATCCTGCACACAAAATGGTTTCCATAGAGAACACCCGTTTCCTAGAAGGGCAATAGTAAGGTTACTTCCTGGTATCCCATCTCTTCCTCCCCCTACCCATTCTTTCAGTCACTGCAGCTACCCCTTATCTTTTTTTTTTTTTTTACCAGGGCAGGTAAACCGACAGCCAATCAAAGCACTAGGCTGCAGTTTTTGCCATTTTGATTTTTGCAGCATTGCAGATGACAGAAGAATCATGTGATCCTCTTTTTAAATAAAGAGGAAGGAGGATATGGATGGGTGGGAGCCAAGGGGACCTTCACTGGGACCCTGGGGACATGTTTGAAGCCTAGAATATAGTTATCAATTTTCATCCCCACACATAGGAAGAATCCTGCTGGATCAAGCTGAAGATCCATCTAATCCAGCATTCTGCGGGACACAGTGGCCCACCAGGTGCACTCCAGAAATTCACAAACACAGAGAAGGCCAGCAATGCTGTTTTTCTGTTTCTTCCCAGCAGCTGGTATTTAAAGGATATTTTCTGTGATTTAGAAGCAGTCTACAGGTATAAAGACCCATTGACAGACTGATGATCCATACATTTTCCAGTTCCCTATTGATTGATTATGTGGCATCAAATTGCTTCTGACTCTTAGAACATAGATTCTTCCATGACAATCTGTCCCTAACCTGGTCCTTAGGGTCTTGCAATGATGTACCCATTGCTACTGTAATTGAGTCCACTCAGTTTGCTGCTGGTCCTCCTCTTCTTCTCTTTCCTTCCACCTTTTTCAGCATTAGAGCCTTCTCCAGAGAGCTAGGTCTTTGACATTATGTGTCTGAAGTAGGAGAATTAGTTCCCCTATGTAATCATCTAAATTGGTCCCCATCGTGACATATGACAGCAACAAGCTTTATATGATTATATACATATACATATACATATACATATACATATACATATACATATATTGCTCATCCTGGCAAGAGGGAGGATAATATTTTCTACAAGAGAGGCATTTTGGCCCTTTGGATCTCTAGCTATTGATTCCTATTCCCCAGATCTATCTGGCAAGACAATTCTTAAGAGAAACAGTAGGTGCCAAAGGAAGCGGAAATCAACCTTTTTTCTAAGTTATCTTCCTTGGTTCTGTGATGTGGCTCAGTGTAAAGGAAGCTTCTCTGCAGGTGTCTAAAAATACACTCTTGTGGTTAGAAACTTTACAGAAATTACATAGCCAAACTTACCAAATATGAGGCCCTTTTTTTGAGAAAACGTGTCAGCCAGCTGGGGAAACATGCCCTTTATCAATGGAGTAGACAATTGCACGTGTTTCCCAGCAAGAGTCATAATCTACTGGAGGGAGGGGGAGAAGAAACATGCAAAATGAAATTGAGGGAGTGGTAATCTCATGCTTTAAGTCCTGAGATAACCATTAAGGTAATCATTATTTAAATAAAGCAGGGAGCTAGTCTACAAATCAAACTATGGCTAATTTCAAAGTTCAAGTCCAGGATAATAAAGATAAGAAGAAATAGTTCCTCCATAAAATATCTGACCCTGCAAACTCACCCAAGAGCTGCATTTTCTCTGGAATACTCAGTTGGAGGTCCCATAAAGTGGATCAAATACCTCTTCATTCTCAACTTCCTTTCTTCCCTGATCATGTACTGTTCCTCATTCCCACAAAAGCATTGGCTGCCACTCGGTCAGAAGGTGTGAACTAATATCTTGCAAGGTAAGGAAGGTGGTCCTATGTCCTTCCTTAATTGAAAAGCCAAGAGAAAATTCAGAGGGTTAATATATTATATAACACACCAACGGGAGTTCTCAAACTGCTGGGAGTCTGTGCATGAACAGCAGGTCTGTTGTCAAAAATTGCTTCTGCTCTGCCTGGACAAGTCAGCAGCTAGTTTGTCCAAGCAACGATCTTATGAAAAGGCCAGGGACATACTCATTCAAGGGACAGATGCTAACGGAGTACCAACTGGAGTTCAATAGGATGCCCCATAATAGCAGAATCTAGATTTCAAGGGCATCGTGGGTGCCAGCCAAGTATTTAACATTCCTCACTTTCTGCAAGCTGAGAAAGGACCACTTTCTGGCATGGCATATTTATCCTCAGTGTTCATATTAGGAAGATACCAAAATCTCCTTAACCAAAGAAATATGTCCTTGGGCTTCAGAGGAGTTTTATTTTATAAAGTTGCAAGATTCTACCTTTATTTTATATGATCGCTTAAAACTGAATTATTAAAAAGTACATGGTATATTTATTTCTTGCTCAACCTGAATCCCAAAGAAATTGTTAGTGTTATATTCATGATGGGAGAGGAACCATACAAATGTATCCTTTTATGGCATCACGGCCCTGAGAAGTTTGACAATCCTGAAATTATAACAACAATCTATGAAAAGGTAAGTGCTGTACAGCATTTCTGCGCCAGTCAAATTTAACCACGTTATCTAGATAATAATAAATCTATTCAAATAACAATACTTTTAGATTAATTAATTAAATTATTAATTTAATTAAATTATTAATTTAATTAAATTATTATTTAATTAATAATTAACAAATTAACAATCAATAATTATTTATAAATAATCTACATTATAAATTATAATTAATTTATATTACAATTTTATGATATATAAAATCATTAATTAAACTGAATCAATTAAATTACATTAATTTAATTATTATTAATTAATTCTCTGCTCCGTCCTCATCATTCATTGACGAGACCGTGTCTCCAACCTGGAGGTCTTGGATCATGTGGAGTCCATGAGCATTGAGTCCCTGATTATCAGAACCCAGATGCAGTGGGTGGGTGGGTGGGCGGGACATGACATCAGAATAGATGACCATCATATGCTGTCCAGTTGCTCTATAGTGTACTGGAGTCTGGGAAGAAGCCTCAAGGTCGACCATGCGAGTGCTACAAAGACCCTGTGAAAGAAATTCTACACCAGTGTGACATCCAGCCAGGGGAACTAGAAGCTGCAGCTGCTGACAGAACCTGCTGGCGAGCCCTGGGCTATGAAGCTTCCACCAGCTTCATAGCACAGGGCATTCAGGTTTTGGGAATAATCAGATGGTATGCAAGACTGTGTGGACATCTGACTATTACTGGATGGTCACCTAAATGAATCTCAGAAGTGCAAATGCAAGATGAAAACACTACACTGATGCAAGCATGTTTTTTCTATAGTACAGCTTGGGGGTTGATTTGAACAGACAGAGAACATATAAATCAAATACATAAATAAACAAATAAGTAAGTTGGTGGGTTAAAAAAGGATGCACCAATAAAAAAGGAAGTCCTTCATCATCTCACACAAGATAAGATGGTTTTTCCACCCCACCCCTCCCAAATTTCTAAACAAAATTCTTCTTTGAAGGGAATAAATAATTTCCCCCAAATAGAGGTAGAATTCAGACAGATGCTACTTGAAAAATGAATTAAGATAGCTATCAACAGATTTAAACATTCCCCAGATGGAAAAGAAAATGGGGCGAAATAGAGGGTTAAGATTTCTCAAGAATAAGAAACAGGAGCATAGGAACTGTCCCTTGTAAATAAAGATAGCTGGAACGTATTAGGTGTCACAGGAAGGGAAAAATGACAGCACAGGGGAAAAGCATAACATAATAGCGTCCTCTCTCTCTCTCTCTCTCTCTCTCTCTCAAAAAAGTGGGTGTTTTTTGTTTTTTCAAACCAAAAAAAAAAACACCCTGGTCCTCGCAGCACCCAGGCATCATGTTTTCCAAAAACCTATTGCTCATTTGCAACATGGGCCTCTCCCAGGCACATATACTGCATTTCCATCCCGTTAGTATAATCTTAAGAGTCACAAAAGGGAAACAACAAACAACAATGGAATGTATATCTATCGACATTTTGAAAAGTTTAGTGAGCTCACAAAGAAATGGACTTGAAGCCATTTTGCCATCCCCTCCCTTCATTTTCTGTTTGATTTTTCATTTCATTTGTGTTGTTTACAAGCTACAAAACCTGCTAATTAGACTGTTGGAGGTTAGTTATCATAAAGATGTAAAAAGTCGTTTCACGAGATGAGCGGTGACAAATTTGATAAATAAATCAATAAAGTAAATAAATGTAATCCAGTCAATCACAACTGTTATCATCATCATCATCATCGTCGTCACTGTGATCATTATTTTCTAATGAACCAATGGGGTTGAATTTTTTTTTAATATAAATCATAGAATGTAAAGCTTGGAATGGAGATTCTTTAGTATAATAAATCAATTCATTGTAAGTTTTACTTTTCTGTCTTTTTTAGCTGCCAAATCATACTTTACCAAGTAAATTCAGAGCTGAGAATCAAAATACATGCAGGTTTAAACATTTCTGCCATGTGTGTGTCTGTGAGACACAGTGAGAGAGTGACAAGACACTTACATTGCGTAGAGCATCAAGTGTCCCCAGACTGAGGACCTTGTAGAAATGTTAATTTGGAGAAGAGGAAGGGTTATCTTGCTCTTATGGCAGTTTCTGAATAACAGCTCTTGGTGGGTAGAAAGGAAGGAGGTTCCTTGGCTGAATGTTCATGCTGTTTTAAAGTCAAGGGTTATCTGAAGAATAAATGAAATCGGGTGGACCAAACATCTTTAAAAATAAAGACAGAGCATTAGGGCCATATAAGCATGGTGTTAGTGTATCAGTATGTTCTGCCCTAGCCAGCATAGCAGCATAATGCATCTCCCTTCTACAGGCACCCAAAAGAATAAATGAAGTAAACAGTACAGGGTACAGCTCGATACCCCAAAGCCTACTACATGTATTCTTCAAAAGCCTTGGGTGTAACTGCCCCCCATCCCTGAGCACCCCTGTATGTGGTTGCCAAATAGTAATCTTCCAGTGTGATGGAAAGGAAAATGATTAACTGGGGAGCAATCATATTAGTCACAGTAGATGGCTGCTTCTAACCTGGCTGATGGGAGACATCAGATCTGTAGACTAGTCTGGGAAATTAAGAAAACAAAAACAAAGAAAGCCATTGGCAAATCACCTCTATATCATGCCAAGAAAACTACACAGAGTTTCTTCTACTCAAAGATTAAACTTGGCCCTAGGCCAAAAAAAGGTTCTACGTCAGCTTTGCACTAAATACCTGGCACACCAACTCCATCCTGCAGCTTTTCTAGTCTTATTAGGTCAAAAGGTGAGACAGGATTCCCCACCTGATCAGTTAGTCTGATCAGTGGATCAGTTGCATGCAGCTTGAATGTTCTCCACACAGAGAAACTCTGCATATCTTCTCATCCCTAGGAAGCTCCTTGGAGCAACAGCTGAGTGGGCTTGGTGTCTCATTTTAGAAGTTCACATTCCACATGGCAAGTTCTCAGTAGCAGAAGGGAAAGCCTGAAAGGTGTTAAGCCAGGACCAGGGACGCCCCCATTCAAGGCCACTCTCGGCTACAGGAACCCACTTAGTGACTTTAGGCCTGTCACTCACCCTCAGCCCAACCTACCCTTTAGGATTGTTATTATGGAATAAATTAGAGAAGAGAAAGCAATGTATGCCACTTTAAGTTCCTGGTCTAAATCTATCACATAAATAAATAATGCATCAGAACATTCGGATGGAATTTGCAGCCTCACTTCTTCTGAACATCTGAAGAGAGAGAGTATATGTGTATGTATATAGAATATACATCAGATACTGTAATATTAATTGTGTCTTGCATGTGCATATTTAAATAAAAGTGCACCCCAATCACAGTTTCATCTTTAATGGTGGAAAGATCAGTTGAAGTTTTTCTAGAAAGTCTTAACAGAGGGTGTGTTTGTGCAATGCAATCTGGCCACCAAACAAACCAAATTTCTGGGTACACTGAACCATACATGTACAAAATAGTCTGAATTCACACCATATGTTAAGCTCCCAAATAAATGGCAACTATAAAAACTAACCAAAATCAGCATATGGTGTGAATACAGCTGCTAGGTTTCAAACTGACTATGTTAAGCATGTTCTGTAAATGCAATTCATCTGTCAGAGAGAAGGCAGCATAGATCCAAGACTGGCTATTTTGGGCTGTTTCGAAGAACATCTGCTCTTGCAAAAATGCTACTTGTCTCCACTCTGAGAAAAGCTATCTGCAAGTGCGCCGTGAGTTATCGAAGCTTTAAAAGGTTTTCCTTGAAATCCTCTGCCTTTTCTCATTTGTTTTCTGCTAGCTCCTCAGCTCTTCACGGCATCGTATGTCATGCATTTCCACCAGCGACTGCTGGTTCTACCTACACGGGCACCCAGAAGATGCAAGGCCCAAAGAGCTGAGGTCTGGTGCTCATTCCAAATTCCCAGCAAGTCGGCTCTTTCAGCCGTGATGGAGTAGCTCTGACTTGCAGTCTATCCGTCACTGCTCGAGTGTTTTACTGGGCATACAACACAATGATAGGCGACATCACTCAACGGCAACAAGTCCAGCTACAAAAGCAAGTAGCAGCAATTTGTAGCCTCAACATAGCCATTTAATCATTTCCAACATGCCTCCCCCCTTCCCCCCCCCCCCGCCTTGCCACACCGGATAAACTAACTTGAGAATTATAGGACAAATATTTGAGTTTCTTCCCACTCTGACAACTTTGACCGACTCCTGTTTGGACTGTGTCATCCTTAATGGCTAACCTTTGGCCCTTGGTTAAAAGCTATAACTCTGAGGCCCCACCCGTTCATAATGAGTGTTTTTGTTTGGCTTATAGGCGGGATCTGTGCTCAACCCTTCAATTATAGATGCATTGTCTGCATGGCTTTCTATTCAGCCAATAAATTAAAAAGAGAGAAAAAGAAAACTCTCTGCTTCCATCCATGCTTTAGTATCCATTAAGACAACCCCCAGGAACGGCAAATATGGTAGACGGCTGGAGGGGCTGGAAATCATTAAAGTTCTATTGCTTTTCTCCAGTACCTGACACAGATGGACTTTTTCGCATACTTTGCATAAAATAACAGGACCCAATATTACGCTGTATTATGAAAAGCATTCACAGAACCAGACCAAATTGCCAGTTTCTTTCCTTTCCCCTTTCCCTTTCCTTTCCCCTTTCCCTTTCCTTACCTTTCCCTTTGCCTTTCCCCTTTTCTTTCTCCTTTCCCTTTCTTTTCCTCTTCCTTTTCCTCTTTCCCTTCCCTTTTCCCTTTCCCTTCCCTTTCCTTTCTTTTCCTCTTTCCCTTTCCTCACCTTTCCCTTTGCCTTTCCCCTTCTTTCTCCTTTCCCTTTCTTTTCCTCTTCCTCTTCCTCTTCCTCTTCCTCTTCCTCTTCCTCTTCCTCTTCCCTTCTTTTCCTCTTTCCCTTTCCTTACCTTTCCCTTTGCCTTTCCCCTTTTCTTTCTTCTTTCCCTTTCTCTTCCTCTTCCTTTTCCCCTTCCCTTTTCCCTTCCCCTTCCCTTTCTCTTTCTTTTCCTCTTTCCTTTTTCCTTTTCTGTTCCCCTTTCCTTTGCTAGTACTGTTTGATCACACGCTGGGACCTTTCCAACTGTTAGTCTTAAAAAGTCCCTTGGCATTTTCTCTTTCCATCTGCCTTATTTGCCCCTGAGGATTCTCCAAATCTTTTGAACTCCTTCCCTTTATTTCTAATAAGTTCCCTTCCCTTTGCTACCCAGTGTCTCTCAGCCTAACAGTAGGCTGAAATCTCCCAAGGGCAGACTTAATCTAGGCAGAAAGGAATTGGATGGTGTCAACACTCTTGAGCACTCCAAGAGTTCTTGAGGAGACCAAGCCACTTTAAAAAAAATGAACACAATGATAATGATTACTTTCTTTTCAAGAAGGATGATGACAAGTCTGTAGACCAAGAAATGCATTAAATAAAGGTTGTAGAACACATGAAGGATGGAGCTACTTTATCTATGAGTGCTATTCCTGATGGTGGCTTACTATCTTCTGAATCAAGGCATATCAGCTGCTAGGAGCACAATTATCACCTCTGGTCCATGCTTGTGAGTTCTTGGGCACACCTGATTTGTCCACAGAATCCAGTAATGCTCTCCCAATGTTTAGTCTGCTGGCACCTTCAAGTAGGGCAGGGGGAAAAATTATTTCTTTTGAACCCTAGATAACTGTAGTTATTAATTCTTTATAAAGCAGGTTCTTGATATTATGAACATAGATGCACAAGTGTGTGTATGGGTGTGTCTGAGAGACAGAGAGCACGAGGGTAGCAGAAGAAGAGAGGTAAATAGGATGAATGACAGCTGTTTATGATAATCCAAGAATCTGAGGTATTGATCATCCGTTATCCTACTTAAGAGATAAACTAATCCAATCCACTTTAAAGAGTATGGGAAAACGTTCAATATATCTCCTTTGGTCATTAAATACAATGTCTAATATCATGGTCTATAAACCTTGGGTACTTGTGTACAAGGCTTTCAAATGTGAACTTAAAGAATGATGAGATGACTTCATTTACTAAAAATGAAAGAGTGTAATTACATATATTTTTGCCCGTCCTTTACATTATGGAATCAGTCACCTTTTTTGGCACCTGCCAGATTTCCTGTTCCGAGTGGACTCCATAAACCATCTTAGAAAATAAAAATTGGGTACTGTTGTTGCATCCTAGTGCTTTTTTTGGAAGTGCGTCCAGATGAAGAGAGAGGTAGAGAGCAATCTGTAGCCTAAAAGCAACAATGGAAGGATAAAATTAGCCTCATCCACTAGTCATTTTGTGAACTGGGAAGCCACCCAGATGTGCCTGTTTATTCTCAGATTTTCAAAAGTGTCCATAAAGGTTGCTGGCCTTTAACCTACTACTTAATGGATGTCAGAATGCATCTTCAGTCTTATAAATGGATAAATCATGCCTCTAGATTAGGAATTTGGATCCTGCAAATTCATAGGTGGAATCAGTTTGTTTGGGCTGAGTCAAAATTTGAAGTACACACTTTGGGGTTGATTTAGCAGTTTCAAAAATGAATGGATGGACTGATGGATAGAACTCTTTAACTGATATCTTGATAAATATGTTCTTTGAGATGCTAAAGAATGGAGTATTCTGCCAAGATTATACAATTTCATCTGTAGCCTCTGGAATTAATCATGTCCAGATAATACGCTAATTTTTCTTTGAAGTCCTAATAGAGATAAGTTACAGTTTGAATTTTATACATTTCATACAGTAACAGGACTAGAAATCCATTTTGCTAAATCATCTGCTGGGTTGATGTCAGCCCTTCAAGGTAGACCTAGTCAGACTGCACAAGAATGCTGGAATTCTACTTTACTGATATAGGCTAAAGTAACAGAAGCTTGAAAGCCTGTGTTTTACCCTCTCTCTCTCTTATACCCCAGGAAGTTAATCAGTTTAAGTTTCTTTTTAATGCTTTCTTTGTTTCCCAGGCTTAAAACATGCTTTTATAACTGTCACCACAGAGTTTCTTCAAGCTCATTAATAAAGAGATGCAAAACCTTCTTCAAGAATCTACTGAACCAAATCCATCTGGATATTTAGGAGCAATTATTACAAAAGATTGATCCCAATTAAAGAAATATAATTATGAACCCCCCTCCATAATACCAAAACAGAATCTAAATCAAGGCAACATCTTTCTTTATCTTTGCTTGGCAGAATAGCCACAATTGAAATGATTATTCTTCTTATTGCTATTTCAGATGCTGCCAATTCTCTTATCAATCCTGTACGTGCCAAATAATTCTTTCTTTCTTTGTAATCATTAAAAAAAAAAACTGTATAACCAGGCAAACTGTACAATATAAGCAAAAGTACATGGAAATTTAGGTATAGTAAATCTGAAATATTTTGATGCTTTTCAGCCAAAACAAGTAATTATTATTACTTTTAAAAATTACCCTAGAAGTTTGGAACAAGTTCTGGGCCTCATCTTTTTCCTTTTTTCCCATTTTTGGTCACCAAGTTATTAAATATTGAGATAAATATGATCAACTAAAAAAATGGAGAGACAGAGAACTTAGCAGGATTAGATACAAGTATTAGATACAAACTGGATTAGATACAAGTATTCTGATTTCCCTCTTATTTTCCCTATAATCTCTATTTTTGATTAATATATTCTGCAGAAGAACTAGTCACATGCTATAACTCAGTTTCTAATCAAGTGTGAACATTAGCAAAATTTAAAGAATGGTGTGCGTTCACATCATTTGGAATGAAAAGAATCTTTTCAAATTGATACAGATTTATTGTATGAGGTATGACCGACTCTCCCAAAAGTCTTTTAAAACTCTGGAAAAGGATTTGGAATTTGAACTTGGTAGGTCATTTTGGAAATCTTTATAGTATAAGAATCCTTTTTAATCTGTTTCGGCAAATGATCAAGAACGGACTAGGGAAAAAAATGGATGATCGCATAGTCTTTTAAATATGTGGACACTTTAAAATGAAGGGATACTTATCAGAAACATTCTAGATCGTGTTGGAGGAGTTATAATCAATTAAGTACTGTATATTCAAACCACTTTCAGTAGCAATGACCATTTTCTTTCCCATGTTAATTTAACATTTTAAGGAAACCTGGAAAATTACATAATGGTTTTTAATCTTTAAGGTCAGTGTGGCTTTACCATCATTTTTACCTTGATATATAAAATGGTGCAACATAAGAAATTAATTCAAGTTGTTTTTGTTAGCTGACAGATTTTGCAACAACTATTGCAAAATATTGGAAAACACACACAAACACACCATCAGCGGTATTCAAAAATATAGAAAACAGTTCTGGCTGGAAAATTAGCACAGGAGCACAGAGTCTTGAAGAATTATTTAAATAAATCTGGTTTCATTTACATCTAGTTTGTATTTCATAGTTACATCAACAAAGTAATTGCTAACAGATTACCACTGTCTGTACAAATCTCTCTCGGGACCCAGATATTGAACGTGAATGTTTAAAATTGTGCATGCATTTTTATACAGTAGTCTTCCAAAATACATGTACACTATTACTTTGCGTTTTCTTTTCTTTCCCCCACTCCATTTTTTCACTATATTTTCAACTGTTGATTACTGTAGGGTTTAAAAAAAAAATTAAATTATATTTTATTTATATTTTACACACACATATATATATAAAATTCACCTATAGCCTTTGACAGTCCTACCTTCAGCTGACAATCTTGCAAGGTAAGGTTCTCTTACCCTGAAATATTGTTCCCACTTCAAATTCCACTATACCTCAATTATAAATATTTTCTAACATGCTTTGTTTCCTTAAATTGCAAGGATCCCCCCCCCACCCCACCTTTTCTTTTTAATGAATTTGGTTTTCATATATTTCTCATCTGTAAACAGCAGAAAACCCCCTTCGGGCACTTCGCTAGACCTTTTCTCCTCACTCAGGAAAAAGAATTGATTGATTTTAAAGTTAAGCATTGGCATCTGCCGTTATTGAAAAGAAGGGACCTCGGCTACACTCATCCGCCTAGCGTTCAGCTCAGCCACCAGTGTGCTGCAAATGAAGACAAGCTGTTGTCAAATGAGAAATGCAAAACAGTCAATCTGTTTGTCTGTTTAATGTAACTGGGAACATAAGCTGCTAAAAACGCTACCATTCGGCCCTGTCAGATGGGAAGCAGTCGCTAACAAATGAAAGCCTAATGGCCCATTTTACTCGACGCTCCGGAGTTCCTCCTAATGGTATTTTCCATATGCACTTCAACATGCTTTTAACCGAAATTGCAAATGGCACTATTTTCTCTCTAACAGAAGCGTGTAATCTCTGCAGCGCCCGTTTTCCACCTCCCCCGTCCCTCCTCCCCTCCGCCTTGGATGCCTTTTTATGCTGGCACCATGAAGGAATGCTGATGTTCAAAGCGTCTTGAAACGGCGAGCATATTGCTCGACCATACGACACTCTACTTTGTTTTACACCTGTCATTTTACTGTATTAAAAGGGGGGGGGGGGAAATCAAGTCATTAACCATGATAGATATGTTTTTAATAAGAAAGTGTTTTGCCTCACCAGGCAGATAAATTGCAAGTCTTAAGACAGCTCCACAGCTCTAGCGTACAATTAGAGAGATGAAGCTAGAGTTTCTAGACACTCTACAAAGATTATGACAACTCACACCAGTTCCTGGCTCTCAAGTATTAATCAATTAGATTTCGCCCCACCACTCCAAGCAGTGGAAGACAGGCTCCCACTCCCTGGACATGGATCATACTGCTATTTTCATTTTTAAGAAAAGGCTTGAGGCTGGAACCCTCGTGGTTGCCAAAATTTGCTCACTCAATTTGTTGTCAGAGAAACTGAGTGGGCAATTTCTCCAAAGTTCTGAAAGGGAGACAAAATTCCACTAATGATTTCTCAAGGGCAGGATTCCCTTTTAGTGGTGGCAAGAGCACACTGAAGAGTTGTTCCTTTGTGAAGTTCTATCTATCTATCTGTCTGTCTGTCTGTCTGTCTGTCTGTCTGTCTGTCTGTCTGTCTGTCTGTCTATCTATCTATCTATCTATCTATCTATCTATCTATCTATCTATCTATCTATCTATCTATCTATCTATCTATCTATCATATTTATATAGCCGCCCATCTCACACCAGGTGACTCTGAAGTCTTACTTTAGGATGGACTGAAAGCATGGAAAGTACAATCCTTTTCAGAGATGATTGACCTCACCAAAAGGAAAGGACAGTTAATACTATATATAATACTTCTATAAACCAGAATTTACAGACACATCCTTGGGAGATGGGGAAATGAATCTCTTCCAGCTCTTTCACCAAGTTACTTTGTGATGCAGCAGCCTAAGCTAGAGGGTAGGGAGGAGATACCTGTAGGACCTCCATCTCATTGACTGAAAGCTCCATCTGACAGCCCTCCTGTTTTGAATGCTTGCTGGTATATTTGGGTACTCAGGACAGCATAAGGATATAATTACATATACCAGTTACATCTACCTGTCCCATCAGGTCCGGCAGGAGGGCCATATTGTGGGTGTCATCGGCCAAGGAACTTCATCTAACAGGATCCAGGAGGAGAACCTGTTCTGCCATGGCACCTGCCCTCTGGAACATCATTCCTCTGAGGTGAGATTGGACCCAATCCTACTGGCCTTCTAGAACTTGGTTCTTCTATCGGGTCTGGGGAACCCGTTAAATGGCTGTAGTGTATGTAAGCTCAGAATGCACTCTCCTGTGTTTTTGTAGCTGTTGTTTTAATTGAATTTTTAATGGTTTTGTTTTTAATTATTTTGACTGTTTGATTTTTTTGTTCTTTTAACTGTGTGTGCCACCCAGAGTTACATGCATGAAATAGGCAGCTATATAAATTTCATAAATAAATAATACACCCTCCTTCATGACAGATTCTCTTCTTGAGTTTGCTGGGGCAAGCTCAGGTGTAGCCTTGGCCTACTCTAGACTTCTTGTCTTTGGGGATTTTGTAGTTCATGCATGGATTTGTGATCAACAAATTAATATAAAAGCAATGGCTTGAGGTTGGTTTATCAGTCATGGGCATTCTGTGGTTCTGACAGTAAATCAACCTTCTCCAATCTCCAGTCATGTTGGATTTCAGGTCCCACAATACTCAAAAGTAGCCTCTAAAATCCTAAAGGTGCTAGCAACTTGCAATTTTTAATGTAGAAAAATAATGGGGAGCAATTCTATATTTTGTATGTAGTTAATTCCATTTAAATTCTACTTTATGAAAGCAAATTTCATTTTTGCCCTGCTCACCCACTTCTTTGTTCTGGACTGGCCCCTTTTCAGTTTGCTGTCTTCCGATCAACATCTAAAGCTTCATTCTTTTCCCCTAGCACCTCCCTCTTTTTCCAAGCTCAGAGAAGCAAATACAGTACGTGCTTCTGTAGTTTGAGAGAGTTTGGGGGGATAGAAGTAGCTTTCTGAAATGTTATAAAATGTGAATATCATGGGAGATTTCATGGGATTGAAAGGGGTAACCAGGCCATCACATCTCCACAATCTAGGGCTCCCCTACCCAGTAAATATATATATATTTGTTCCCCATCCAAGTCTAATCCTGACATTATGCTAACTAAAGCGCCACACTGTATTACAGAGCTGTGAAATAACTTAGTCTTATTTGTTTATCGTTGCTTTAGAGTTTGTGCAGTTCTTGCTGAAACAAGCTATACTTCCAAAGTGCCTACTTTTCCATTGGATTTAATTTTAGACCCAGCTTTATCTCTGTCCTGCACAAACCTGCTATTATGACATGGGTATTACTGTAAAATATTTACATCAGAAATACTCAGCCATATAACTCGAGTTGCAGAAAATGTCATGTATGCTAAAGAAATCAATTTCACATTTCTGAAAGTGTCTGTCAGGGTTATTTCCTTGTCACACTCCTCTCTTGCTGACTTTGCGCCACATTTCGGTCCTCGGGATACTGGCAGGCAAGAGGTGAAAATAAGTTGCTTCCAGCTTGAAGATTTTAAGACTCAGCACTGACTTTTCTCCAGGCCAGCAAATTCATCCTCTAGTTTTGTTTTTTGTTTTAAAATCATGTGGCCTTTCTTTCATAATGTGACCCAAACTACAAACTGATTTTTTCAAATAGTTAAACAACCATGAAGTGTTTGTTTTCTCTGAGAAATACCTAATTCATCTCCTTGGAGAAGCCACATGTGCTTATTTTAAGGTACAACAAGTCCTGGGGTTCTACATGGTTCTGTTCCAGGAACACTCAATCAAGCCAATTTTTTCAGATAACAGGTCACAAGTTGATTACATGCATAAACCTGGTGGCCATTATTTTGTAAATGCATTAAACAGAGGCTACTATCCCTGCCCAAAATGTCAGATTTACCTAAGTCAGGACTTAGGCAAATCTGTATTTTAAGAATTCAGGTGCACAAAGGTTGAGAAGTATATGATTTGAGGCATTTTACTGATCTGATTCTTTTGAGAGCAAGAATGGTTAACATACTGTGATGGAATGGAATTATGAAGGCCAGGCTCAGAGAGATAAACATTTTCTCAGCTCGCCGGAGGAGCGTGGGAGCTACAAGAGGATGAGACTGGCACCTCCCTGAGGAATTCACACTGTTGTGGCTGGCTGACTTGGAAGATGGGGTTTTCAGTCTGGGAAGATTCTTGCTAGAGGTTGTAGCTAATAAACATAGCTGAACTGAATTTGCATTGTCTCTTGGAGTTCCTTGGGCTAGGCCTGACATCAATCTTCCCAGACTGAAAACCCCATCTTCCAAGTCAGCCAGCCACAACAGTGTGAATTCCTCAGGGAGGTGCCAGTCTCATCCTCTTGTAGCTCCCACGCTCCTCCGGCGAGCTGAGAAAATGTTTATCTCCTTGAGCCTGGCCTTCATAATTCCATTCCATCACACATACTGTATGCATGTAGGAGCCTCTTCCTTGGCATTATTATTATTGTTGTTATTATTTTTGGTGCCTTTGAGTCAGTTTTTGACTTCTGGCAACCGTCAAGTCCCTGCAGTTTTCTTGGCAAGCTTTTTCGGAAGTGGTTTGCCCTTGCCTCCTTCTTTCCAGGGCTGAGAGAAACGGACTAGTCCAGGGTTACCCAGATGGATTTGTGCCTAAGGCAGGACTAGAACTCATGGTTTCTAGTCTGATGTCCTAACTACTACACCAAACTGCCTCTCTTCTTAGCAGAATACTTAGGAGGAAACTGTATAAAGCTCTTGACCAGTCTGTTTTTCACACAATTTCAGTAACTGGCTTGAACCCAATGGATGATGTAAATCAACCTGAGTTAAGCATCTTCAAGCAGCAATAATGCAGAGAGTGCATTTCTAAAATTTGGTGGAGGGAGAGGTAAAGGCTATTTTTTTTAACTCAGTCAAGTATGTTTTAAAAATTACAATAAAATCCTGAAGATAATTCTAGCTTCACAAGGTGGGGTTGAGTCTTAATTTACAATCTCCAGGATTCTTTTACAAGCACAATTTAGTCTCTGAAAATTCATATCAACATGGTTGCATGCAATTCCACTGTATCTTCAGGGGGACCATACCACCGAGAACAGAGGGACAAAAATGATTATGTTCCCCTTTTTATTTTTTATGCCTTCCTCTTGCAGAGAGAGGATAAGAGTTCAAGTTTTCTTTCTACAATAGATAAAAAGTGACATAGAAAATGATGCACCACCAATGCCTGAAAGATTCTTGGCCTTGTAAGAATAAATCAGGAATTATTTGAACTTTAAACTCATTAATGAATACTAATTCAGGAAGGATGGTGTGATGGCCAGTAACTGAAACTGTGTAAAGAATGGAAGTTCTCAACTCTGGATCAGAAGAGTAACTTCTCAAATCCCACAGAATGAATAATTGCCATTAATATCCATCTCACTTTCTATTAGAACACTGAATAAAACAAGGTTCATATTCCTGCCTAAATTGCAGTTCTGTATGTAACAAAGTCACTGTGGAGCAACTGAGATGTGTCTATTAGTCATGCACCAGAATGAATAAGGATGTGGACATCTCCCAAAAGAAGGTGCTGTGGATTCGTGATTGTTCAGATGTCTGTTCCATCAACTGTATGTGTGATCAATTTTCCAAACTTTAAGGTACAAAAGCATGAATGTTATGTTTGCTGATTTGGGGGCTCGATCCAGGGAGCTGTGGCTGTAGATAAATTCCCCATGTTTCTTTATATAGCTCATATTGTGACTGTGTTGATAATATGCAATTAGATCCTGTATTTTTACACCTCTAAAACAGTAATGGAATCAAACTGGCTTTCATCTGAATAATTTGCTAAACCAATTTTTGCATCTGACTGCTGGTAATAGACATATTGTTGACCAAATTCAGAAAGTGACTTTGTCTAGTAGATTAAATGTAAGAATTAATACTGTTTCTTGGAAAAATTCTTCCCTAGCTGGGAAATAAAAAGGCCCTTGCATCCAATGGTAGTTGAAGCTTCTGAGATCACCCAAAGTTTCCAAGATTTCATTTGAATTCAGGTTATTTGTCTACTTTTTGAATGCATATAGTATGCACATTCTCTTGGCAAAGCCAGTCCATGCCCATCTCATGCATGGAATCCTGCAAGCATTGTCATTCATTTATTTATTTGATCGCTCTGGTATAAGACTTTCTGAAATTTCTATAATTGACTAAAATTAATTTTGAAGAGCCAAGGACACTTGATCAACTATAAGTATCCTGGTATCTACCAGCACTGAGTTCCTAGTCTTTGCAGTAAGTTGAAGATGAAGTAAGATCCCATTGTATACACAGGTTATATATACCACAACACAAATCCTTATTTATGCAATCCAGTAACAGCCACTGACTTATTCTGTATGACAATAAATGGTGCTGGGGGACCACCAGTATTCTACAACATTTCATGGAGATCTTGTCTTTTTATGCAACATTGTATGAAATTTCAACATTTGCGCATGAGATTTTTTTAAAAGTATGGTATCTTGTAAGAAATATAGACATTGCAATACCTGGAGACAGCAGAATAGAAGAGAAAGAACTGGAGAAAATCACAAAATATAAAGACCTGTAAATAGAAGTAGAACGACTGTGGCAAACGAAAGCAAAGATAGTACCAACAGTTATAGGCACCTTGGGTGCAATCCCAGAAGATCTGGAGCACCACTTGAAGACCATCAGCATTGACAAAATCACCCTCAGTCAATGGCAAAAGGCAGCTTTGCTTGGAACAGCTGACATCCTGTGACAATACCTTTAACAGATATCAGATCAATTTTGATTTGATTTGCCTATCCCAGGTCCTTGGGAAGGACTTGATAGGTGGATAAAAATGCCAAATCCAGTCTAAACATCTGGCTGACTGTGTGACCAACCATAATAATAATAAGAATAGCAACAACAGCAATCTGATCCAATAGAAATGGTTTTAAAATGCTTCTTGAAGAAACGATGGAATACTAAAGCAACACTATTAATTTTACAACCTTGATATAACAAAGAAAATATTAAGAGGAAAAAGTCACCTGGAGCAACAGAAAATATTTTTACTTCACGTAACTTTTTAAAAATCACTACATAAATCATTACTTTTTTTTTTCGGGGGGAAAAAGAGAACTGTTTAGGCATTCCTATTTTTAAACAATATATTGGCTTAGTAAAAGATCCTAAATTTAATTTTCTCTGGTCTGTGAAATGGTTTCTTATTCATTAAATATATGTCTTTAATGAGCAACATTTTTTCTTTTGAAACAAAAGCTGTACCAACTGTTGAGATCTTTTGTTTAAGAAAAAGAAAAGAAGGGCCTATTGTAACAGCTCATTATCAGCCATTTACTGATTCATCAGTTTCTGCCTGAATGGTTTAAAATGCACACATGGAGTCCTGATGGCAAACACAACCATGCAGGGTGGTGGAAAATAAAAAGAAATCAGTGTTTACAACTAGTTTACAATCAAATGATTGAAAATATTTAGGCACAATCATGTGGTTATTGTCTTTTACAAATAAAATAGCATCAAACTGCAGAAAGGAATAATTAGATGTCAAGTATTTTGGCCAGAGAGCAAAAACGTTTACAAGATATGAGCCAATTTCTTCAGATACATACAAACACTTCAGATAGAACCAGACACACCCTAATGTGCCTCTTTTCCTTTGCAGATTAAAACAGACGCCACAGAAGATCATAAAGGATGTCCTCTCCAAGTGGTAAATTACTAGGCTATTGGTTAAAAACTGAACATGCTGTCTAAAGAGGCAGTCTTTCAGTAGTTACAAGGTCAGATTAGCCTCATGTAAATGTAGGGCTAGGTTCAAATCTATAGTAAGTCATGAAACTCATATGGATTCTTACACTAACTTATTCATAACATTGCTGTGTCAGCAAAATAGGAAGGAAGAGAAGAGATCCATACAAAACAATCTGAATTTTATCCCAAGGGGTGGGGGGAATATATACTAACTCAGTCTCCCCAAACTGGTATATTACATAACAACTAAATTGTTTTTGCAGCTGATGCAAAATCAAGGCCAGGTTTTTGCAGCAACCTTCTTTTGCACACACAAACTTTCCTCCAAAACTCTACTGGACACACCAATCACAAATGGATAATTACCCCTCACTTGGATTTCAACTGCAACTTTCCTATCAAAAAGGGGAACACTCAGACGAAATGTTGGCTGCTCTGAGCAACCATTGCAAAGGAAGGAAAACACATTCCCTTTCCCTACCAGGCAAGAGACAATTAAAAGTTTATTTTTGAAATTGTTCCTAACTGCCTGCCATAAATTAATAGGTCATCAGGCATGGTGCATTTAGCTAATGGAGAGTAATTTTGTCTGAAGATACTCACAGAAAATGTCAGCCTGGCATCTACTTGCTGAATAAAAGGTATTTGTATAAACCGAAACATTTCATGCTGGACTTGCCAGAGGCTGTTACAAAAAAAAAATAAATGATGCTTATGTGTGCAGAGATGAATGGTATGGCTTGGGCTTCAAAATTCACTGGGTTCTCAGATTTAGACAATAGCCCCTGTATGCCACTCTAATGAGAAAGTCAACCCCCACACACACACACACAACCAAGGTAAATTCAGAAGAAATTGTCAACTAGTATGAAAATAACTTAGAAAATCAGAATCTGCATGATAGATTTCAAGAAAGATCTATTTTAAATATTTTTTCCTCCACAAATTAAATCATCATCATCATCATCATCATCATCATCATCATCGAGTGGAAGAGGTAGGACATCATCATTTTAAATAATGATAATACCTGAAATGTATACATATTGATCCTCTGGATGACTTATTCATTTGCACTACTTCGGCTTTAGTAAATACGATGCAGAGACAGATGCAGTAAATATGATGCAGGGAATTAAACTTTTCATTTATAGGCATGTAATGTGGCTGAGCAAATCTTTCCTTTTTGCAAGGCTTAAGGCAGAGTCAGTTTGGTGTAGTGGTTAAAGGCACCAGGCTAGAAACCAGGAGGCTGTGAGTTCTAGTCCTGCCCGAGGCACAAAGCCAGCTGGGTGACCTTGGGCCAGTCCCTCTCTCTCAGCCCTAGGAAGGAGGCAATGGCAAACCACTTCCAAAAATCCTTGCCAAGAAAACTGCAGGGACTTGTCCAGGCTTTTGCCAGGAGTCAACATTGATTGGAAGGCATAAAACACAAAGGCATTTAGTCTCCTCATTCCAAATTGCAAAAATTGCTGAATTTTTGGCCCCACCCACTCTAAAAGGTCACAAAGGGTTGTTGGCAGGCTACACAACTCTGGGGTGAACTTTTGCTGCAGGTGAACTTCCTCACATGATCTTCATGAACAGGATGAAAGAGGCCATTTCTCAATTAGCTTATCAAGGATTTAAGAATAATAATCAGCTTGTATGAATGAGTTGATCTGATTTACAACATTGATTTGAGTTGAAAAATTAGACCAGACCTTATTCAAATGATTGGAACAATTCAAATGTCCACTTTAATTCAATCCAATTAAGTTATTCAAATGGTCCAATTGTGTTGATTCAATCTGAAATCCCCATTTGAGTTGGACATCAGAGTCTTCTGCATGTGCACAGAAAGACACCTTTAACTGCCAGATCAAGTAATATTGTTTGATCCAATGGGATGATCAAATAGATTTGCTGTCTCAACTGAACACAGGGAATTATTGAAGCTCGTCAAACTGAATGGAAAAGATGAAGATTTGCACCCTACTATTACTATTAAAAAGAGAGCAGGGTTTCTTGATCTCATGCTTAGAGAGACCCCTAATCAGGGTTAAATAATAGAATGACAAAACCAACTGTGTAGGGAAATTTTTTTAAAAAAAGGTTTCCAATAAAGATTTTTATACTTTTGCTGCATTAGTTTGAACCATCAGTATTTTATTTCAAACTCTTATCTACCTTGAGTGTCATATGCTAGAAAAGCAGGGTAAAAACATAATAATTAATAACTACACTGCATTTTTTGAGGAGTGCTAACCCTCCCAATGAAGCCTTTGAGATCTACTCAATGAAGCTTTTGAGATGGGAACAGAAAATCCTCAATTTCTCAATTTCTCTTAAATTAAAAAAAAAAAAAATTAAGCCAGACCCAATATAGTAGAATACAATTCTTTCTTATGTCTTTTGCAACTTTCCCTCGGGGTCATGTTAAAAAATTACAAACAGGTAGCAATTTTTGAAAGGAGTCTGGGAGAGGCAACCAAGGGTCTAACAGAGTTTGGGGTCCCAGATTATGTATCCCTGGTGGGGCCAGCCCCAATCCAGAAAGGAAAACAGGGATTACAAATTGCCCATCAGTAATTCGTCCAGAATGGTGGTGAGTAATTCAGTTTCTATTTAAATTATAGCAGGCATCTCTATAATTGCATCATAAATATTAATTAGCAGAAGCAAAGGCAATGCCAATCTTTGGCTTCCTTTGCATGTGAGGATTGATATAGCTTCTTTTAAAAGAGGATCATGCCAATGAGACCACTCAAAATGCCAAATTTGGAGAAGCAGTTGCTTCTGGAAGATCTCTCCTTAGATAGATACTGCCTGTCTCAGGAGGACTCTGATTTGGGGGTCAGCTTGGCTGTTGAGTATCACACTGGGGTTTTCACTCCCCAAAAGAGGAGGGAAAAAACAAAGAAATAGGTAAGGTCAAGATAAAAACATAAATGTTTATATTAACTTTAAACTAAATTAAGATTTAATTTAATTAACTACAAGTATATGGCAGATCTTGTCATACGTAATACTTCTTTCCTTCTGGCAGAGTAAAAAGGATAATTCATCTTGAAAGCAGATCTGGGGTGTATCCATACTCAATGCTTTCATGGCCTCCCTGCAGCTTGGGGAATACAGATTCTATAGCTCTGGTCATGGGGAAAAAACTGTCAAGGTGGCAGGTAGAGCATCATGTTTAACCCAGTGCACGTACAAAAAGAGTGGGGTTTGCATCATGACACTCTGTCTACCATCTTGTGAATTTTGACCCCTGCCCACAGACAGTGCTGTTTCTGGCCTATCATTTAAGTCACCTTCCAGAACCTACATTTTCAAGAAATTCTTCCTATTGTTGTAACAACTACCAGCAAGAAAATTCAGCAGTCTTTGTCACCCTATACCAGCCTGTGCTCAACCATGCAGTTGCAAGTACAAATTAAGATCCAGTAGGACCTAAAGATTAGATAATTAAGATGAACGTTAAGGGCCACCACCAATGAATGTGAACTTTCCAGAAGTAGTTTCCTAGCAAAGTTGAATTTTAAAAATGAACAAGAACACTGCCTCAGACTGTTAGTAAGTTAAGAAATATGAGCCTTAAATTCTTCTGGGTACAACAGAGGATACCATCAGATGGGAATTAGGAGTGAATCTGGAATGAATGGGGCTAAGTGAGACCTATTTAGAATGAGTGTAAAAGAAAAACAAATTGCTTAGTGGCAACCCGGTATTTATGCAAAGCGAATTCTATTGATTTCAGTGGATTTTCATTCAAGTAAGTATGCATAGCATTGAACTCTGGTGGGATCTTTCTGGCTGATGATTGGTTGGACAAATTTAATCATACTTAGAGTAGAACCATTTAGATCAATAGAATTGACTAGGGTTCAACAATACAGCTGAATCTGATCATTGATTGCCATTTTATTCTAAAAGACACAGACAGACGGAAGGGTTAAACATTTCCACAGCTCTTTGCTTTCCAAAATGCATTCCTCCATCTTCTGCATAGAATTGAAGAGATAGTTTTGATTGATGCCAAAGAAGACTTAAAAAAAAAAATCAGTTCGAATGTGAGGGATATGAAAAGCAGCTGGGGATGGATTTTATCTCTTCCTTCCCACACAGAGTGGTCCTAATTCAGGGCTCACAGTTTTAGAAAAGAGAGAGACTGTGCACACCAGCAGGATGTAAATATTGAGTAAAATATATACTTTTGACCTTTACTCAAATCATAACTAACACATCTCTCTAACACTAACAGACTCATTGATGGATCTACTCTATGTTTGACTAAGTCTTGATTCAACCCCCAAATGGTAAAATTGATAAAGATTGGGGGTGGGGACAGCCGAAGAAAGAAAAATAAATTAAATCAGACCTATGCAACTTTGATGTTGTAGGGGATCTGAATTCTCTCGAGGAATCTGTTAGATACTGCTCACAGGGTGGGTCTGATCCTCCAATGGGTCGGTATCTCTCTCTCTCCCTAGTGCCATGTAGGAGCAGAAGATTCTTCCCATAGACCTGGACTGAACTCTTGCATAAAGTTTTTGAAATTAAACTAAAGGTGATAAACATTAACCCAAAGTCACCACAGGGCCCCAGAGCCCAAGTTTGACATCCTTGTCCTCCTACGTCAAAGTCCTAATGCATTTTGAACAATGCTAGAAGCCATCAAGCTATCATTAGGATGAAAGTCTGAAATTGCACTGCTTGTACATTAAGAGTCCAACTATTAATAAGAATACTTTCTAAAATGATACTGGCCCATAAAAAACACTACAGATATACAGCACGAACCTGATAACAGGAAATGTTCTCAGATGCCCCATTAAACTTAGTTTAATTTGATAGATCAGAATTTGAATATGCAGGCTTTGGCACACAAAAGGAAAAATATCCAGGGGAAAAGTAATAAGTCATCCTTCAACCCAAGATAATAACAGTCTGAAATGTACTGTCCAGTTGTGTGGCCACAGAACTAGAGTGGTAGTGAATGCAGCTGACGTGTGTGTGGAAGGGAAGCTTTCACCATCACAAGGGTTTGATCCTTGGGTCTCAGAGCTGTCAAAAATGTATAAAGGAATATCAAACCAGTGTTGGAAGTGTGAAAAGGAAGAGGGTACCTTCTATCATGCATGGTGGACCTGCGAAAAAGCAAAGAAATCTTGGGTGCAAATCCATACAATGATGCAAAAGGTATTGTGGATTGACATTATGATGAACCCAGAATTGTTTCTATTGGGCTTTATGGAAATTGAACTAGAAAATAAATATGGGAAATGTTGTATATGGTAACTGAGGCAAGATTACTGTATGCACAAAGATGGAAGAATAATGAAATACCCGCAGTAGAAGATTGGATTATAAAATTGATGGAGCTTGCGGAAATGGCAAAGCTGACCAATTTGGTCAGGGAAAAAACAATAAGGACTTTTTTGAAAGACTGGAAAATTTATATGGACTTTTTGTTGAAAGAAGAAAAGACTGAATTGATGATCTATGGATCTGGGGACTAAAAAGCATTAAAGAGGGAGAGGAAAGATGGCAACTACTTGATAGAAAGAAGGGTGGAAGTCATAATTATATATTTCCTTTCACTTCCTTTATTTCTTTTCTTCTTTTCTCTTTTTCTTCTTTTTCCTTTAATTTTTATGCTTTCATTGTACTCAAAAAAATCTAATAAATATAAATAAATAAATAAAAAGATCTAGGGATCTCAGGTTTTCCACCTGCAGTTTAAATTATACCAACTATGTGCTAATGCTACATTCCGTTTTTATAAACCGGATTTCACAGCTTGAGAGATCTCCATGCAGGCTGCTCTTCATCTTTTTCCCCAATTTCTTTCCTCACCAAAAAAAAAAAAAAAAGACAGGGGGAGATGAAATGTGGGGATGCAGACAAGACTTTTTAAATGACATTGTTTTATAAGGCTGGTAAAAGTCACCGAAGCCCGGAAAGAAAATAATATTGCCTTTTTTCTTTTTGATTCATGGCCAGGTTCTTAATGAAATAAGATGGCAGGTAGGAACTTAATGTTATTCAACAACTAAAAGCAACTAGTTGTATCCATCTTTAGTGCTGGCACTGGTGAAAAGACAGAAGCAATAATGGAGCTTTGGAGACACAGTGTCAGCCCAGTACAAGCTGCAGCCAATCATTTATGGAGTGGAACTCCATTAAATTTTGGAGCTATGAGCAATTTAATAAGAGCCCAAATTGCTCATTGGTGCCACTATTTTGCTAAGGGGAAAGAAAAAGTAAAATCTCTTTCAAATGGAGCTCAACTCCTGGTGACATTTCCACATAGTTTACTTGGCGGTAATATATAAGCAGTTTGCCTCTGCCTACTTTAAGGTTTTTGTTTTTTTTTTAATTTCCCATCCTAGCCTACAGACCTAGTATTTCCTGGATTTCTCCCAATCTTACTTAATTTCTGAGCTTTCGCTGCTTTGGAAAACTAGCCTATCGTCTCAGCTGTGAGATGACCTTTAATTCCATGATGTTGAATTTCTAGGAACCTATTTTTGTACTGATTAGTTAACAAATTTCTGTGTTTACCTCCCTGAAAATCTCAAGGCAGGCTGGATCGATTTGGGTGCCTTCTAAACAAACAGATTACAATTCCAAAAATTTCAGTCCTGCATTACCACTGCTGTGAATTCTGAGAGTTCACAAATCTGGAAGTGTCCAGCTGAGAAAAGCTAACGTCTTTTAGAAGATTCTGGGGCAAGTTCTTCTGGGCTCATAACTGTTTTAAAAGGCAAGCTCTTCATGAGTTAAGAAGGCTACAAAATTGCCCCATTCACTCCTTGGTAATGTGGACTGGAATGAACTGGAAGTCCATTTTAATTTTAATTTGGGGGAGGGGGAAGCTACTTTACCAAGTAGTCAAACTGGGATGGCAGTGTAATGCAGCTGTTAATATCCAGAGTCACATTTAATACTTATTTCATGGGAAATGGGGTGGGGGCTCATAGAGTTAACAATCAGTTGTCATAGTGACTAAGATAGTGAGATAAGCACTGAAAGCAACATGATTTACAAGACTTATCCCCTCCTTGCAGTTTCTTTTTACGGGAAAGATGGAGATAACCTATAGGCCAATCAGCCTTCTGAGGTATTCCAGACAGGAAACATGCCCAGATGAACTAATTCTATTTTATTGTAAGGTTACATTAACATAATCTTGTAAGTCTGTGACTTCCAGGGAAGAAATGGCAAACTGAAGATGGCTCCACTGAGAGTGGAGACAATGACTACAGCAGAATGAAGAGCCAGTGAATGGACCGACTCCTTGCAATTCCTCTCTGACAAGGAGAGGACTTGGGATCACCCACCAGTGCTCCAGACAGTTGCTCCTTGTGAGGAGACCACAAGATAGTGGTTTCTGGTGGGTTTAGAGCTCTGGAAGATGAGGGAATAGTCATCTTGCTCAAACTGCTGTTCAGAGCCTTTCCAAAGGACACTGGGTTTGCATACTTCCTTTCCTAACCACATTTGGAAACTGCTTGTTAACTCTTTTTAGCTATTAGGAACCTTCAGAAGGACAGGTTTTATACACCAGGTGAGTTTCCTTCAATCCTTAGTGAAAGAAGTTTTAAATGCAAGTTTAAGGACTTGAAAAAAATTCTTTTGGGGGGGGAGTAAACAGCAAAAGGGTGATTAGAACATTGATTTTGGAAAGTTACAAATGGACTAAGGGTCCAGATGGATTTGAAATAAGATTTTGAAATTAATTATAAGAATCCTTTCTGTGGGAAAATGCTGTTGTTTTGAATTCTTAACAAAAAAATATGATAGGATGGGACTTTGAAGGTTGGCCACTAGAGGGAACCAGAGAGAATGAAAGATTATAATTAAAGGAGAATAACATTTAAATTTGACTTACTACTATCGAATTGAGCAAAATACTTTAACACTGGAAGATATTTGTGAACAGTGGACTCAGAACTTAATTTTAAAAGTGTCTGCCATTATAGACAGACTATGTTTAAAAAATGTCATGGACGAGGAAGAAGTTTTACCAGACAGGACTGGGACTGATCTGGAAGTAAATTTGGAAGTGACTGGGATTGATCTGAAAGTGGAGTTGAAGATGGCAGGCTGCAAGAAGGATATGGAGGAAGATGCTACACTGGGTATACAGGTGGAACTGGCTGCTGTTTTAATAATTAAAAGGGATATAAAAATAACAAACTAAAACAGTGGTCTGGATAGCTTTTCTATATTGGATTTAGAAAAGAGATTTGTTAAAATTCTGAAGAGTTTTGTGAGAAGGGACAAAGAAAAAATGAAAAGAAATCAAGTTCTTGGACATTATTTGGAAGCATTAAAGATTAAGATTGTTAAAAGTAAAAGGAAAGAATATAAAATTTATTCAATCAAGGTTCAAATAGATATGTTGTTATTTCTGGTAACCCTTAATGGACTTTTGCTGATCAGGATTGAATGACAAAGCTTTAAGAATTTTTTTATAGATAAGAGATGGGATATGGGAAGAAGAGATCATGTGTTGTATTTTAAAAGAAGGTGATGTTACTAAAATTGTTTATACTTGTGATGAAGGCAGAAGTCATTTCTTTATATATTTCTTTTCTTTTTCTTTACTATATTCTTATTTTCTTTTTCTTTTTCTTTTTTAATTTTTTTCTTTTTCTTTTTTCCTTTTTATTCTTTTATTTTTCTTAGTTTGTATTAGTTTTTATCTTTTTAATTGTAAAGTTGAATAAAATTATTATTTAAAAAAAGAATCTTGCAAGTCTGAAAGTACATTTCTCCCCTGTTGCCTTTACAGCCCAAGAAACTAGGGAGGATCTCTTCTGAGATGTTTGTCACTCTCCCATTGCTTCTGCAGGCTCAGTTGCCTCTTATCCAACTGTACCCCTGGCTGTGGCTCTTCCCCCTGTCTCGCAAGGTCATTCCCACATGCCATTACAAGTCCTCCCTTAAAGGATTGTTCTGAGGATGACAAAGAGCACAGTGAGTATTTTGAATGCTCCTTGGACTGATCCTGCCCAAAAGCAGGACCAACCAGGAATCAGCTCCCCAAAATGGGCAAATCAGAAACTTGCCTGGACAAGGACTCAGCCAGGACACAGCTGCTCAGACTAACCAACCAGAACCCAGCACAAATGAACCAATCAGGAATCAGCACTCCAAAAATCCCCAATCAGAAGCTGGCATGAACAAAGGACCAACATCACCAAAATGATCAATTAGGACTGGGCACAAACACTCAGAGACCAGCCTTCACCAACCTGCACCAATCAGAAACAGCTTGGCTAAAAACCAATCAGAAGGCAGGTCACCTGGCTATAAAGACAGGAGCTCAGTCACTCCTTGCCTCAGTTGTGTAGAAGACCACCTTGCCTCTGAAGATGCCAGCCACAGTTGCTGGCAAAATGCCAGGAAATCTGTTCTCTAGACCACAGTCGCTAAACCCTGAAGCTCAACACTGCCCAGATCCTGGGACTGTTATTTCTATTGCTGTTAGATTTGCACTTACACCCTGGCGCCAGTCCTTTGATTCATTGGGGTAAAGTGGGAAACTCATTTTGGCACCAGCTCCTTTAACTTTACGTTCTACATTGCCAAGGAAACCTTTTCCTGGTTTCCACAAAACTTGTGGAATGGTTGCAAAGTCGGAGGTGCGTTTCTGTGAGCCAGCAGGAGCAGGCTTTTAATGTAGCCTATGAATTAAACATGCTAGTTCACAGCGCAAAGATAATAAATCAAGTCATGCTCTATAATACTCTCAACCATCACCTTCTTCCTCCCCTCCCTCCCGTCTCCAACTGTTTTTTATTCACTCAGGTGATATGAATATTGCATCGTGCCAGGAATCTCCCTGTCATTCCATTTGCTCCTATCACATAATTCCCATTATGGCAAATGGATGGGCTAAGAGAAAAGGACTGCACAGGGTGGAACCAAAATGTAGTTTTAGCTACACAGAGGTTATGTTCATCAGACACCGGGTAGGCGGTGGGGAGAATGGGGTGGAAGAGTGAGAGAGCGAAGAAGTCCAAAGCTTTAGATAGGATTGCAGTGGTTATCGAACAAGCAAAACAGCTCATTAATCTTGGTCAGACAGGATAGCCAGATGGAAGAAGCGAAAAGATGGATCAAGAGAGTGGCGTCAAAGTGGTGTGAACTTTCCTTCCTACTTAGCTTTAAGTGTTACACTTGTCGTCCTTAATAATGAGCTTATAACAAGTGAAGATCTAAAGCAGATAGAAAGAAGAAAATACATTGCAGCAGGGGAGGCAACCTGCAGCTACAGAGCTGCGTGTTTTCTAGTCTATCTTTTTGCAAACCCTATTTGTCTCTCGTTAGGACTAGGGAATAACAGCAGCCTGGTTTCTTGCATTTCGAGACAAGGGAGGCACACCAAAATAGAAAAATAATCTTGTCTCCTAGTTTTAAAAGAATGAAAGCAGAGGCAAATGACTCAATTTGCTCACCAAAACCTAGAAAAATATGAAAAATCCACCTGTCCACTTTGCAGCGTCACTGCTCCACTGCTGTCCAACTGCAAATGTGACTGTAGTCCACAACCACCAAATGTTACCCACTGCTGGATTACACACTCCCATTTCCTTTCTATCCCTTTTGATTGTTGCGGAAGAACAAGTCATCCTGTTGGGTGGAGTCACCCGTTGGGGTGAGATGGGCGGCATACAAATTTCATAATGGATGGATGGATGGATGGATGGATGGATGGATGGATGGATGGATGGAGGAATGATAGGATTTCATGTGACAAAACAGATCATGGACAGATGCATGTGGCGTGAAAATGGGGTTGATGCATAAGACACAACTTTATATAGCATCTACATCCACAAATGTGGGGATCTTTTGATTCCATGCAGGCTAAGTGTTGCACAGGTCCAGACTGCACGGGTACCATATACCAGCATTGCATATGGGTTGGACAGATCCAGTGTAAGACAGATAGGATCTCTGGGCCCAGCAGATGGAAACAGCGCAGCTCCTCACAAACATGACAAATGAGTCTGTCCTAATCTTACTATGGAATGTGTGAGACTGGAAATTAAACTTCACCAAGCACAGCTCTTCAGCCTTCTCTGCTTGTTACAGTAGAATATCTCTGGCTTCACTGTGAATGCTCCACTGAACATAGTGAGAAATACAATTCAGAACTAAGAATCGTGTCTGAAGTTCATAAAACTTAGTAAGTGATACTACTTACCAGTAATTCTGTTCAAGGCACCATACCTGTCCCTCTATATTACAGAATTAACTTTTTCATTTGAGGTTCATAGGTTCAGTCCAAGGAGGGGCTAGGGAATCCCAGAAAAATGTGACAATTTAGCACAGATCTCAGTCCTTGTATGGCTCTTTTGTGTACAAAATGTCAAGCATGCTGTTGGAAAATACTGGAACTTTATCGAAAAAGCACTATTTATTTATTTAGTTAAGCTGTTTAAGTCAAACAATCCTTTAGCTAGGCCATATGAGAAGAGGACGTCAACTTATACATGACTGTTAAAAGTGAACCATTTAGAAGCATTTCTGCTAATAATTTGATGCAGAATGATTTCCTTTTTAACTTCTGGAGGAGAATTGGTCCTCCTACAGTAAAACGATGTGATAAATTCTCCTGAGAATTTAAATCAGTGTTTTTCAAACTTGTCAACCTTGAGATATGTGGACTTCAACTCCCGGAATCCCCCAATCAGCATGCTGGCTGGGGAATTCTGGAACTTGAAGTCCACACAAGTTGCCAAGTTTGAAAAACACTGATTTAAATGACTTGCAGATTAATTATTGCAATACATTTATTGCAGTTTTACTGAGCCTGTTCACAGTGCCATCAAAAATGCAAGAGGAATGAATGTTGGACTCCGAAAGTCCTTCCCTTGGTTGATCAGAGTTGTTCTCCTGGATGAAAATCCCTTCTGTTCATATAAATTTTGGTTCCAACTTAACAACTCCTGTATTATGAGCGTTCAATCAGAAAAGTCAGCTTTCCTTTCATAAAAAAATGGGAGGGGGCAGGAAGGAGACAAGAGACCCTTAAGACAGCCTTTCCCAGCTGGATACCCTTTTACTCCAGAATTTCCCAATCAGCATGAGTAGAGAGTTCTGGGAACCAAAATCTACAATAAGGTCCCCAGGTTAGGAAACACTGATGTGGGAAAGGGACATATATCCACTCACTTTAATTTAATCTGTTGTGTACATTTTAAGACCCAAAAATGAAGAATGGCAGTTATCAGAGCTTTCTGATCTCATGCACCACTGGGTGAGGAGTCTAAGTGGGACCCCACGTTACAAGGCTCATTTGAGTGGATATGCACAGAAACTCCCAAACAAGCAAATCAGCGGCCTGTGTGATGAGACCAACAATTCAGTAACTTTTGAACGATTTAATCCATGCCTGCATCCGTCAGTCTCGTGACGTCGTTTCATTGGAAACAATACCGAAAAAAACAGCAGAACAGAACAGAACAGCCCCTCGCCTAATGTCTGTGAAAATGTGAGAGGCAGCAGTGAAGAAAAGAAAAATCCCGCTAGTTTGATCAGCAAAAACAAGCTAAGAGTTTGGAGTTAATGAGATCTCTAGATAAAAAATGTGAATGATTTTCCCCCTCATTAGTGGGTTTTATCATCAGATGTTAGCATTGTTTGAATGAAATTCATTCAAAGGCCATAAATGAAAGCCGTATTTGGTAAAAAGAGTTCCTGATTTGGGCCTATTAACAAACAGCCCATCTTGATAAAAAAAATTCCTTTATGCACTATTCAAGAACAATGTAAATCTGGTTTCAGCTGCTTCAGTCAGTCCTCAGAAAAATCATTAAATTGGCTTCCTAAAAAAAAAAAAAAGATAAGCTAAAAAGAATGACTGAAATGTTTGTTATAAGTTCATACTTGCATTCAATTCAATTAAGCTTTAGAACAGAGATGAAAGTGACGCATAGCCTCCTTTCAAACCGTTAACTGTAGGGAAAAAAAGTCTTGTAAAAATTGTTTCAAAATCCAACAAACTAACTACACTATGGAGACAAACATCTGACAAACGGGGGGAGGAAGGGAGAAAGTGACATGGAGAAACTATGAGCTGGGGAAAGGTTCCTTAGGAAATTCCAGAAAATTCGAGATCAAGCAGCCTAAGGAATGGGATAACTATCATTAGATTAATGACGTGACAAAAACACATTGGTTTTCAAAATAAAAAAGGACATGTATTCCATGTTACACCCCTGCTCTGCGAGTTGTACTGGCTTCCAGGTTCCCTCTGGGTGCAATTCAAGGTGCTGGTCATCACTTTCAAAGCCCTACATGGCACAGAACCAGGCTATTTGTGGGCCCACCTCTCCCTGAGGGCATCTCAGATTGGATAGGATGGGCATGCTCCAGGTCCCTTCCCTGGAACCCTGCCATCTAGTGTGCCTTTTCTGTGGCTGCCCCTACCTTAGGGAACACCCTCCCTCCAGCAATCCAGCGGCCCCCACCTTCTTAGCTTTCCAGAAGACCATTAAAACCTGCCTCTTTACCCAGGCACTGGGGTAGAGTGGTGAAGCCTGTGGAGTCTTGTTGGGGCACCCTGGGAGGTTGAATGAGGGGCTGGGTTTTTAGTTTTTGTTATTATTTATCTCTATCTCCATCTCCATCTCTCCATCTCTCTTTCTCTCTTTCTCTCTATCATTTTGTTGTTGTTGTAAGCCACCCAGAGTTGTAAGATGGGTGGCCATACAAATCTTCATCATGCAAAAGCTGATTTTCAGTTCCTTAGGATTAAGGAAATGGGCAAAGGTTGGGGAAGTAGTTCACTGAATGGAAAAGTTCTGGGTGCAGAATTTGCAAAATGGGAAAGGGTTAGGGTTCAAGTTAGGCTCACAGAATAGATAAGTCCAGAAAATGGGAAATAGTGACCTTGAACAGGGACTTCCTAGCTAATAATAATTCTGTAGACATGTATAATTCAACCGCTTACAATTTATGACACTGGATGAATGCCTGCAGCCCAGTTCTCATATGAACATACTTTTAAGGAACATTCTATCTTACACAGAACAAGAACATCTTTTAATTGATAATTAGAGTGACCTTTATACATTGCAAAGAAGGAGGAGGAAAAGGAGGGGGCATAGGTCTGCATAAATGTTCACAAACTGCAGCGCTACTGCATCTATAAAGGGTCAGCCTTGGGAAGGTTTAGGAGAAGCATGAAGGTTCTTAAGAAAGAAAGGAATATCTCTGTAGGTTTACCCATATGATTCTAAATCCATGCTGTTCTAAATTTCTACTATGTTGGATTAGCATAGCCTATTTATTGATCATGCATGATCACATGGTCACCCACAACCATGAGTGCCCCAGCATTTGGAAATAGAGCATGTTGTCACCTTGTCCCACTGACTCAAATTTCATTCCCCTTGCCTGTGGATTTTAAAAGGGACCAGGAGTTTTATGAGACCCAGTTTGGTATAGCGGTTAAGGCATCAGACTAGAAACCAGGAGACTGTGAGTTCTAGTCCTGCCTAGGTTCAAAGCCAACTGGTTAACCTTGGGCCAGTCACTTTCTCTCAGCCCTAGAAAGGAGGTAATGGCAAACCACTTCTGAAAAACCTTGCCAATAAAACTGCAGGGACTTGTCCAGGCAGTCTCTGAGAATTGGACACAATTGAACAGATTAAACAAAAACAAAAACGGGGGGGGGGTATACTAGTTAGAATATCCTTGTGACCAACATTTATGCCATTGTGATTCTGCTGGAAGTGATTCCCCCAAGTGAACAGTGGCAGAAAATTCCCAAGGACAATGACAGAGGTCAGTCTCACCAGGACATGACTGAGCATGAAGCTGGGGTTCTATTCCCACAAGCAGTGTGTTCCAACTCACTTGTAAATTCTTGGCCTTCCTAAAAACAACTAGAAATTCAAACATCCAGGGCAGATTAAGCAACTCTTCTGGATGACTTATTTCTTGGTGTACCTTATCTTTGCTACATTTAACAAGGCAGAAGGAAAGCGAGGAAGACAGTTCTATTCTGTCTTGTTCTATACTATCCTGTGCCATACTGCATACCTAGATCAGCCAGCTTTTGATTTAGAAGCCCAGTTCAATATCTTAGCAGGCTGCCTGCCTTTCCTTTGTGTTAAAAAAAAAAAAGGGGGGGGGAAGCTGTGTGTGTTCCTTCGTAGCTCCCATTACATTTTTCCATTAAAAAAAAAAAAGTTAAGCTTTCTTAGGAAACTGGTAATCACTGTCAAATGGGGAAGCGGCCAACGGATCAGGTTTGATGGACTGCTGTGCACAGATCTACTCTCAGCTGCCAAAATGCCTCCTTGTCCAATTAAACAAATTACCAAGGAGGACCTTCAGCCCAGGAGCAGCTCGGAGGATGTCCCTGGGAGGGAAGAGGGTGGTGAATGGGATAGGCAGTATGCATGTGGGAACTATTATTAAGGCAGATTTTTCTCTAAGCATTTGTGGAAGACAAGGGGCTATCTCAGTATTTCTCATCCTTGGCAGCTTTAAGATATGTGGACTTCAACTCCCAGAATTCATGCTGGCTGGGGAATTCTGGGAGTTGAAGTCCACACATCTTAAAATTGCCAAGGTTGAGAAACACTGGACTATCTTGTAGAACAGTGGAAGGGAACTTAATGGCCCTTCAGAAGTTGCTAAATTAAAATGCTCTGTCTCTCTCAAGGTTCCATCAGACCAGGCGTGGTGGTTCATTATGAACAGCTGCCGATTACTAACCAATTGTGTGCTGTTTCTACCTTCTATAACTACTTCCATTAAAAAAAAAGGGGGGGTGCATTTATAATCCAGAACCCCTAATAAACGTGACTGCATGTTTCTTTCTTCTTCCTGTAACATGCACATGCAAGGGGTGGGGGTAGCAAAGGTGGAACCAAAGTTTAAACCTCCCCCTGCCAGCCTTTGAGCTGAGAATCTGAATGCAATCAGGCAAATCTAGAATAGACTTCTAAGAGATTAAAATTACAAAGAATCCTTTCAATTAATAATGGCGAAGCCCAACTCTGTCCAAGGACCCACTCGGCATCTTGGCCCTTCCTACTTTGGCTTTGCCACTCCCTAAAAGTGAGTTTGCTGCCAAGGCATAAAAGGTTGCCCACTCTTGTTAGAACAAACTGATGTGTGATATTTAACACAGTGTTCAGAGTGTGTTAAAATGAATTCAGGGATCAGATTAATGGAAGAATCTTCACTTCATCTTGGTTTATGTGGTGGATGGAAGTCTGTCTCTTCAGAATTTGCACTGCAACTCCTTCCCTTTTCCTTTAAGTAGCCCATCTAACCACATTTCCATTTAGTGACCCCGTCCTCTTTGACTTAATGAAGGAGCTTTCTAGCAGGTCCATAACTGACAACGTAGGAAAAACAAACCCATCTTCATACAGAGAATTCCTGACGTGGCTTGTTATTTCCTGGCCCTTTCAAGGCTGCCAAAAGCTTTGCCTGATTAAAAAGAGCAGAAACCTCTTTCAAATGTAATTGCTTTATAGTACACAACACATAAACCAGTTCTGGAACTAATAAGCTCCTGACATTTGTTATTTGTTAGATTTATATTCCACTTTTCCTCCAGGAGGTCATGGCAGCGTACGTAGGGTTCTCCCTTCATGTTATCTGCACAAAAGCCTAGTGAGCTAGGCTGGGCTGAGAGAAGAACTGGTCCAAAGTGACCCAGTAGGTTCTGTGTCTGAGAAAAGACTTCACAATGGGTCCCTTCAGTCCTAATCTAACCCCTTAATCATTACACTGACAACCATAATAGAAAGTAATAAATTAGTCTAGGGAGGGCTTCTCTTTTTCTACATCAATATACTTGGGTAAATTAACCAAACATGGACTCTTCCAAACTAGCCAAATCATACATATTCTAAATTGACCAATTTAATAGGCACAATGCTGAATTTCTGGTATCTTTTGTCCTTAGCAAGTTGCTATCCTAGAATTTGCTTCTTCCCACCTATCCCATGTCTTTGGGATTTTTCATAAAATGTTGTTAGCATGAATAGTGCTTATAATTAGCATTGCCTTTCAACGATATGCCTAGAGTAGTTCACAAAGAAGAAGAAAAAAAATCAGTCTAAAAATAATTATCAACTAAAAGCCATGAAATTAAAGGAGCAGGTTAAAAGAAACAGTACAGTTAAAACTACATCTAAAATCCTGGAAAATGAGGAAAACCTTTGGTGGAAGAAAGAACAACTGGGAAGGACCTATCTGACAAAGGTAAAATGTCAAAGCAAGCCAACTGGTTTTAACAGTGCGATATTAACTCCTCCTCCAACAGTGAAAAGCTTGCCTGAAGATAAGAGAGGGGAAGAGGTACTCAGAAAGTTCTTGAAAACAGAGTTATTTTTGAAGACTGGAAAAATGCAAACAATTAAGTTCTAGGAGTGAGATGGAAGAAACACGGAGCAATGCTTTTGCAGGGTGGGAAACATTTACTTGATGAAGGCTTGATGTTGAATCCCAAACAGATAAAATAACATTCTAGCAAATTTCCTGCCATGAGCAAAAAAGGATTTTTATCTCTGGGTCCAACACTGCTAGCCCAGATCCAAGCTATTTAATGGAAAGCCTAACATCTGTAATGCACAATTTATCTTAGGATCACATAGAGCATCCTTTTGTGATTTTGAGCACCCATGTTCTGCTGGATTAAAAGCCCATCATCCTTGCCTATCAGCCATGCTGGCTGGGAGGATGGGAATTGCAGTCTTTCAAAGCTGAGACTGAACTGTAGTACAATTTCAGAGTTTGGCCTTGGCCATTAGCAAGGACATTTTCCCCCTTCCAATGATCACCAGGGCCTCAATATTTCATAACCTCTGACATGTCACAGACAATAGGGAGGGAGGAAGGAAGGAAAAAAGGGTCCTTGTAGAATTGACAGCCATTCTTTTCTGACCGTTTCCTTGTTTGAAGCCAAATCATGCCTCCATCACTTTCCCAAAAAAAACAATAGCTAAGGGGGGTAATTCACAAAGATAAGACAGCTGGCCCCTAACTTGGAGCAGGAATGCCAGTTCTCATCACCTTCATTTTTACTAATTGCTGAAGATTCTCCTTTCTTCATCTCTTCTCATGCCACACTCTAGCTATTCTGCAACAATCTATTTTCTGCTCATCTGTAGCCGGGTGGGCTTTTCCCCTTGACAGGAAGATGTCCAAGAATACATTATCTGTAGGCCGGTATCTACAACTGTTGCAATGCATCCATGGAGCCATCAGATACTTATGCAGTCACTTCAGTATACAGGTAGTCCTTGCTTAATGACTGCCCTGTTTAGCAACTATTTGATCTTACGACGGCGCTGAAAAAAATAACTTTACAACTGGTCCTCACACTTATAACTGTCACAGCATTCCCGCGGTCACATGATCGAAATTTTGGTGCTTTGTAACCGATGGGCATTTACAACCATCGTAGCCCCCACAGTCATGGGGTCACTATTTGCACGCTTCACAGCTGGCTTCTGACGAGCAGAGTCAATGGAGAAGCCGACAGTAAAATTGCACGTCAGGATTACATTATATTTTGCTGAATGACCGCATTGCTTGGTGACGGAGTTGCCAGGCTCAGTTGTGGTCATTAAGCAAGGACTACCTGTAGTGTGTATTTGTGTACAAGAGATATGAATTAAAAGGGTGGGGGGTACAAGATAGTAATGAGTGTGTACCACAGATGCATAGCCAGAGGTCTCAGGGTCAGGTAATTCCTTACCAAGATTGCAACTTTTTCTCTATCAGAAGAGAAACACGATCCTAGACGAGGCATCAGACCTCTGCAACTTTACTTTATGTAAATAAAACAAAAATAAATAAATGCAATGATTAAATACAAGGGGAAAAATAAAACATTTCAAGTTTGAACTGTTTTAGGTTTCAGACTGCCTGCTCTGAATGCAAAACAGCCATTTCCAAGGAAAAGTAACTGTTTCCAGTCATTTTGAAAATGTTTTGAGTTTTGTTGAACGATGCAGTGGTTTAAGCCCGAAACCGTTCCAAAATATTCAGGAGAGCAATTTTCAGACGTAAGATGAGGCATTCTGAATTTAAGGCTGTTTGAATTTAAAACATTTTACGCATGTTCATCCAGATCTCTACCTACACCTTGGTGGAGGGTGGCATTTGGCTGAAAAAGAATTATGCATCCGTGATGTTCCATTGAGTAATCTCAAATTCCCCTCCAAACCAATATGTAGTATTCTTTTTACAAACTTGGCTTCGTTCAGTCATTACATTAATGTCATACAAAACCATTGTTATCTGCAGTGGTGTGTTAGCCCTTTTTCTTCTCCTTCTCCAGTGCAGTGGGGAGGAAATTGTAACTGTTTGCTTCTAGTTTCAATTTACTATAAAGCTTGGACTGGATGTTAATTGTTCCTATGGTTTGCTGAAACAAGCCCTGTTCCTAAAGCATGGGTTCAAGCTGACATCTTTCAAACAAAGTCCAATCTCTGAAAAATGGAAAGAATCTTAAGTGGAGAGGGAGGGGAAATTCATCAGGTATGGCTTATTTTTATCCTGCTAAACCATGATTATGTTCAACTTGACAGCAAAGACTGAGGTTGGGTATAGATACCATACTGAACTATAATGGAGTTTATCAGGTTTTCTCTCACTGGTGCATGAACACAATCTCAGTCACTGTGATTTGTAAACTATGGCTTATGACAGAGGTGGGGAACTTGTAGCCTTCAACTTCCATGTGGCTTTTGACTCTCTTTTGGTAACCTTTGGAGCCCCCAAACTGCTGAAAAGTGTTGATGTTTTGAACTGGGGAGCAGATGAGAATTATAGTATCATATCTCAGTGTTTTAAAAAGCCACTCAGATCCCCTGAAAAAATACACTCGCGTCAACATGTGACGTGGCTACTTTGCAGCCCTTGGGCTCTCAGAACGTGTTAAAGGTGTGAGACCTTCATCACAAGAAGGTTATCTGCTTACCAAGTTCATGCTTTAGCATAATGTACAATCCAAATTAGATGCCTTCTTCAACAAAGCATGTTTGAAGCAATTCATGTTTCAGTGTACTATATGATCCTATACACTGCCCTTTGTAAGCTTTGGTTTATGGCTCAGTGTGATGTATGAGTAGGTTACCAGGGCTTAACAAAATGAGGTGGCTAATGCAGAACTGTTGTTGCTGCTTTTCAAGGAATACTGTGCTTTTATGTTTCTGTTGGGAGCTGCCTAGAGTCACTGGGTGAGATGGACAGGAAAATAAAATATATAGATAAATAACGTGAGAATCTTCTACAACATAGTTGCTCTCTCCAGCCTGAAGAAAGAGCCGCATGATTAAGATGATAGTACATCTTAAAAAGGTATTACTGTGCTAGAAAAGTTGGGAGAGCTTAGAATCCTTACACCCCTCTCTTTCTCTGTCTCTTTTTCCAGATCAGTTCAGTAGAGAATATATATGCCCTCTGCTGTTTTCTTCTTAAAGAACCCATTGAACAATGAATGGTGGATTAAAGCTCCTTACAGAGCAACAGAGAATGGTCTAACAAAAGGGAAAGTTGCAGGTCAATCCCATTCCATTTCAAACTGGCTTAAAAGGCCATGGGGGAGGGGGGGGCAACTCAAGAGGGAAGACTGAGCAAACCCAAAATTGTAGCACTGGACTATCTTAGCTTTCTCCAGGTTTCTAGTCTTTGATTTGAACAGAGACTTAAGCAAGATGGGAAAACGCGAATGGGCTTCTAGAGGACAGGGATGCTGTGTTGCCAGTAAAAGAAATCCACCCCAAATTTCTACAGAAATAGATGTGCATGATTCTTGAAATACTCTTCTCCATAGCAAAGGTTGTAGCACTGGACAAAATCTGGATAGATCTTGCTTTTATTCCACTAAAAATCTGCACACTTCCACACACGTGTGTTCATAACCACCACCACCCTCTCCAAATCATCTGTGGAAGAACGGATGTTTCTGAAAGTTGTGTACAAAAAACCTGGGTATTTACATTTTAAAAAAGAAAGGAGTTGACATCACAGAGTTTTACATAACAAAGACTGCAATCAGGGGAATTTGCATTAAAAATAATTTTGCAGGAAATTTACATTTGCAGCTACATACATTAGGGGAAGTTGTCTATAAAAGCTGTTCGCGTTACAAAAAGCTGTGAATAGAAATAGATGCGGGGTTTTTTTTTAAACTTTGAATGTTTACATTTCTTTTTTTAAGTATTTAAAAATACCACGGATCAGAATATGGCCTGACTAAGGCAGACAGTCAAAAGAGCAGATTGATGATGTTCACTCCTTATTCTGAAGCATCTTCCCTTGATAGGCATCTAAGAGCTCATCTTCTTGTCCCAGTAGCTGCAGTATGAAATATTTTTAAAGAACTAGTCCACATGACACTGCTTTTGTTTCCTCCCCAACCCCAGATGATTCCAATCTGTCTACTTGTTCCAGTTTTAAAGTTATGATTTTCCCTGTCTCCTGACTTAATGTTGACATGAGCTACAACACTTCATTGATGATCTGCTAATGATGGGTTCCAGGTCTGGCATCTGCCCAGCTCCAATGGGATGCTTTAGGCTGATGCAGACATCATTCCACCCCTGTGGTCACCTAGCACTGTCCACCATGGGCATTTTGGTTTGGGCTGCAGGACACTTGATTTCAGCAGAGACATATTTAATGCCTGAGTGATGCTTTCTGAAGCCCTTGTCAGATGTTACACAGGCACAGGGTTACTATTATTCTGAAAGAGCAGAAGACCTGCCTTTCAAAAAACAGGTCTGTTACACTCTTGGATATGTGTGCTTGTGCCTTAGCAAAGCAAAGAAAATGACCAGAGAAGTTGACAAGAGCTTCAGCAAGTAGGCTGATGGATCAGAGAATGGTGTTCTCCGCCAACATTTGCTCCCTTGGTTGCTTGTTCTACTAAATTAGGCATGGAGGACTCTAAAGTTCTTACCCTCTCCAATTGGAAGCCATTTGTCATCTCCTCCCCTCTGATACCGAAGTTCCAAGATATGTTTAAACGCAGAGCAACGGAGGAACATACCATATATGTATGATTTGTCACTATTTTCTTCATTTGTTTCATTTTTAATTCCTTTTTAAAGGTAGCCAGCAGTTTTTCACCATGGGGGGGAGGGAGGGGACACCCAAAGATCCTTCCCACTTTGTACTATTTCACAAGTATTGCAGAAACTTTTCAACACAAGCTGAGTAGTGCTAAAGCCATGTCCAAAAAGAGTCGGAGATTCAGCTGATGACTGAGCTCCCTTTGAATGCACTTGAGCAAAACGCTTGTGCAAAACCAGAGCAATGATTGATAGATGACTCTAGTCAAAATTCACCTCTTCCCCAGATCAGGGACATTTTACATTAAGGAAAACAATTGGCAGTTTTTTTCCCCCTACTGGCTGGTGATGTTTGATTGGTGGGCTAACGAAGCCAGGGAAATCCACTAATCGCTTTCCTATTAATTTATCCCAAATTAAAACGGTAAGGACACTGTGATTTAGACTTGTTACTGAAGTAGAAGAGGGCTCAGCACAGTGAGGCAATACAAAGCCTATGGGGGAATTTTCTCAAGGACTGGAGAGAAAACAATTTAATGCAGCTAAAATGACGAACCAAAGACAGTATGTGCAAATCAGTTTGGTTTGTTTTCGTCTGGCTGTAGGCGATAATGAATTTTAGAAACCTAACCTTTATTAAGACTGACTAGCCATAACATACACAGCCTTACTCATTTCGATAAGAAGTTACAATTTTTTTTTTTTTTTAAGCAGTTTTCTCAAAACTTCGTTTTCTAGATATCAGATCTGCAGTCAAGAAAAGAAACGAAGACAGTAGAGCTCAGGGAAGGGCAGAATTTCCCCTTGGGAGATTCCCTCCACAAACTGATTCAATTATATTAAGAACTTACGGACTTACATATAAACATATATAAATCTACACTGCATATACATTATATAGTATACATCTAATGCTGTAATAGCAATAAAGACAGCATGTCTTCTTGCTTCTGTTCATTTCTGAACCAATCCATCAACCTTTTGACTGAATATCTAAGAAACTACAGAAAATGACTAAGGCTAGCTTTGATAGTCTCTCATCCATTTCTGCTCCCTTTAGGAATTGGAAAAAAGGAAAACAATGAAACCAGATGTGGGTGTTTTGCGACACTATCTAAAAACATTCCAAACCCACGTCTCTCATTTCATACCAGTAAGCATAATTCTACCACCTAAAAACCTGCCAAATCAATAAATTACAAGCGAAGGGTTTGTATACTGTTTAACTCTATAGTATCTTCCAGGGTAGGGTGATGATGACACAAAAATAGTTGGAAAAGAAAGCTGATTTGCCAGCAAAGTAACAATGCAGAAAATGTAAAGGGCATGCTGTCAGCTTGGGAGCAAAAAAAAAAAAAAAAAGGAAACATGGGGGAAATGCAGAGGAAAGTGGAAGATTTAAGGCAGCTTTCTCCAAGTTGGCTGCCTTCACAAGTCCCAGAATTCCCTAGCTGGTATGGCCCCTGCTGAGAATTCTGGGAGGAGTAGTCCACATCTCAGGACAGCATCCCAACTTGGAAGAATCAGGAAAAGCATGGGAGGGACAGCAAGACAAAGAGAAAAAGAACAGGGTCTAACCATAATGGAACAGAAAGCATGCACGTGACAGCTGGCATTCGTCCTTCCCAGCTGTTTGCACACAATGTGCTTAACCATTAAAGACCTAATTAAAGACCTATTTTAATGATATCGATTTTAATTCATGTTTCTGTTTTTGATTTTGATTTTAATTGCATTGATTTCATTGTTTTGTTGGATATTCTGTGTGTTGTAAACTGGCACGAGTGTTTTATAAACAAAACGGCAGGCTGTAATTTCAACAATAACAACAATTATAATAAGAATAGTTGCATTCACACACGCTGCTGGTTGGTTGGTTTTAACTCTGCTTGGTTTTCATGTGGGGCTTAGCAAGTTGTGGAAACTGAATCTGTTGGTTCGCTAGGCTTCAGTGTTTTGCATGAACCCAGAAAATGGGTCAGTTCAGTAACTAAGTTGTGTGTGTTCTGTGAACACAGCTACTCAGGTATGGCTAATTTTCTCTGGGCCTGATTCTGTACACCAAAAAGACATCCCTTGAGATTCCTGGTGCAACCTAGCTTTCACCAAATTGTCATTACAATGGGTACAGAAGGTCTTATCAAACTATTTTTTCTATCGTGGGAAATATACAGGAAATTATTCAAAACCTAACTGGGGAGTGATCATTAACTAAATGCAACTATAATTAAATGAGTTAAAATTGATATTTTGTCTTGGCCCAACCCACTATTTTATCCCCCAGCGTATCACTCTATAGCCAAGTACATTTCTTGTCTTGGAAAAGTTCCCCACACCTTTGCACACTTCCTTAACCAAGTGCTCTGGGAATGCCCAGACTTTTTGTATCAAACGGAACACATATCCACCAAGGATGTAAAAGACCCTGAACAGAGAGGCAGAACTTGTTCACAGAAGGGAACTGGGTTACATTCAAGGTGACAGAAGATTCCTTGGGTGTTTGCACAGAGGGGGAACTTCAAATACACAGCCAAAAAGCATCAAATATGCCATTTTTGGAGAAAAGCACATTTCTCCCTCTGATGCTGGGTGTGCGTGTGTGTGTGTGTGTGTGTGTGGAATCAAACAACCTTCCTCTACATTCTTTCTCTTTCATCTTCCCCTCAATTCATGTTGTTCCATGCAAGCGAGTGAGGAAAATAAACATATACAAGAAAGGGAGAAACGAAGTCAGAAAATACACTTCCCAGAAGAAGACAATGGAAAATCACTTCAATATTGCAGCCAAGAATACTGTATGGATACGTCCATGTAAGCCAACAAGCGTTGGGTTTGACTTGAGGGAGACATTGCACACACACAGAATATTGTCCTTTCAAGAATCTCTATTTGCATAGCACTAACCCTTCCCTTTCTCACTGCTAACATTAGTGTGACCTTTTCCTGCTAATTGGAAAATCTTCCAGAAATAAAGCCTGTCAAAAAAATGAGAAGTGTCTCCCCTTTAGGCTGGGCAAACGACCTCAGCGGGGGGAAGAAGTTCAGAAAATTCCTGCTTCTTCTGCTCACACTGCAAAATCTTTATTACTTCAGAGAGCCTTGAAAGTTAGTAATGCCCCTCCAGTGCACCAAGAAGTAAATAAATTTCTTCTTATGACCACTTTGGAGAAACACACAACCAGATTTACTCAGCAGGGATAGATACTGGACAAGATAATGAAGAGTGAATAAGAAAATGATAGGAGTTTACAGCCTCTTCTGTCTCTTTAAAGTGTTTTAATCCTTCAGAAACAGGATATCGGATCCATTTCCTTAAAGATACAGTATCCCTTCTGGGACAGGTAATGTTATAAAAAGCCAAGATCTAACATCTATCTCACAGTATTGATTGGCACTTTAGTGTGATAAAGAGGGTTGAACCTGAAGGGGAAAAGAATGGGAGGTAGAAAAGTAATTCAGGATTATTCCTGAAGCATTGCAAAGAGAGACCTTTGTTACAGCACGACAATCTTTCAAATTACCTTAAATTTACACACAAAACATTGCTAATGCACAAACTTGGGGGCCTACTATCCCCTCGATGCCTAAACTAGTCTTTTTCAGCTTTCATCGTCCACCTACCTTCTGGCCACGTTTATTGGAATTCTGCAGCTTTCTATAATAAGATATCTGGAGGACCCCAGGCTGGAAAAAAAGATGGTTAAATTCCAAAAACATTGCAAGGATGGGATCTATGATGCAGATTCAGGTGGATATATGAATCAACCCAAGATGGACAAGGTCCACATCCAGTGATGTCCTGCTCCTGTTAAATAGTTTCAGGGGGAAATAATGTGAATTACCTTCCTCAGGTTCAAGATCAGCTAGTACAGCTAAGGATAATTAACCTGGTGTCCTCTAGGTTTTGTGAAGAACCTAATTATGGCAAAAAGCAAAGGTTGTGGGACTTATGTTAAAACAAACAAACAAACCCTAAGAAACATCTATTTGCCATTCTGTCCCATCATGGCCTGATTATATCTGATATGCGAGATTCTAAATGACCAGTAGATGACAGCAAAGAGTTAGAATTTTTTATATCTCTCTGCTGCAATCTAATGGTTGTTTGCAGCCCAGATATGACAGTCATAATGTTACACAGAATGAGGAAACGTACAGTTCACTAATATTATGGCACAAATAAGCCTGCCTAATAATTAATGGTGAGAACTGAATGCAAGTTTGGAAACTGCCAGATACAAACTACAAAGGCCAGGGCTCCCTCATTGTGATAGGCCATATGCTAACAGTAGGCAGAGCCAAACCCAGCAGTGGGAGGAGCCAGAATCAACAGTGGGCAGGGCCATCCCTTGTCTCTAGGCATGTTACCTTCTCTTCTCTTCCTCTTTAGCTACCTCTAGGGAGGAAGAGGATGGATATGGATTTGCTTCATATCAAGACAAAACCATCGTTCCATTTAGCCCTGTATCAGCAATACTGACTACAGCAGTTCTTCAGGATCTCGGGCACTTTTTATTTTCTTGACAGACGGGTAAACTCATGTCTAGACTGAGACACAAGGGATCAGAATACCAGAAACTGAACCCAGGACCTTCTCCATATAACACATATACCTCATCATGGATCATTTGCAGAGGAGAGCAAAATATGGCTACTGTTTGCTCACCTCTGTTTTACACAGATACACAAATGGGACTTCTTCTGACTAAGTATACATAAGGCTGATCTGTAAGTCTCTGTTGGGTGAATTGAGATAGTCCTGTGCAAACACACAAATGCTGAACGATGTGCTTGTATTTCCACTTTAGTCTTTGTGCTCATGTGCCCATCCCCAACAAATGGCTGTTGTTGCCATTAAAAGCTTACTCGTGTCTGTTTCCACCCCCCATCTCCAACCTGGCCTTTCCTTGACTACCTTGATAAAATTCAGTGATTCCGAGTCAAACTTGACCCATAAATAATTCAAAACAACAGATGGCTTTATTGCTGTGCAATAACCAAGGCTGTTGCCCGATTAAAAAAAGAATGTAGTCCATTCATTCTATGAGAGGTAGTGGGTTAAACAATTAAATCTGCATACATTTGCATAAGAGAGAAATTGAAAGTCCAAAGGGGGAAAACATAGCTAGTGAGCATCAGAAGATGATTTACCAAGCCCCTCCCTTCTTTCTCAGACTGGTAATCTGTGATATCAATTGGAACTCCTATCTAGTCGAACCACTATATAGCTTTGATTCAATATTGAATTGGATCCAGCTTCAAAGGAAATGCTTCCAGTCTGATTCTGGACCAGGACATTAAAAGTTAAGTAGTTCATATAAGCCTGGTCAGCCAGTTCAATTACAACTCAAACAGGAACATCTGAACGGAAGGACATAATTTAGCAAGATCGCAGTGCAGGGGAAGCAGCATAGTTTCAGCCATTGTGATTAAATGTCAGCCATAATATGCCATGTATTTCTACTAAACTTCACACTGATGTGAAATTTCTCTCATCCTCTATACCAAATGTGTTCTGTGTCACTTTATTGCAGTGTGCTTTTTACCTACCTGATTATATCTGGGCTATAAAACTCCACATGACCCCAAGATGGCAGCAAAGAATTAGATGGTTTTGTATCTCTTTCCTGCCACCTGGTGGTCCTCTTAGCTCTGCAGGCCAGTGATGGCCAGCCTATAGCCATCCCACATCTGTGTTGCATTTTTGTGCAAGCGTGCTGTTTGGCAAACAGCACAAGCTAAGGGGCAGCACCTAGCTGATCTTGGCTGATCTGGAAAAACTAAGCAGGGTCAGACTTGATTAGTATTCTGATGGACAACTGAAAAATACCAGGGCTGTAGGCTAGATGGAAAAGTTGAAAAAAATCCCCCCAAGAGCCATGGCAAAACCCTTCCATAATGCTACTGAGAAAATTACACAGATGTATCTACAAAGCTGACAGTTGAGTTTGACTCAAAGAAGGCTTTGTCTTTACCTTCTCCCTAATCCTTTTAAATGAATTTCCTCCAGATGCCAATATTTATGAAACTGGGCTATTAGCATCACTCTTTTTCATAAAAAAAAAACCCCTTTGAGTGCTGATAGGTCTGGAGAAAAAAATGGACATGCTGACAAATAAGACATGAGTACGATGTTTGAGTGATGCTCAAGATTTGTTGAAATACCAAACTATTAAAAATAATTTTAGGGGAACAGCTCTCTCTCCTCCACCCATCCCCAAATCCAATACGTATCTTTTAGGCCATGCCATGTCTGATTCAAATGCCAAATCAAATATGGCTAGAAGGAAGCAAGTATCTGCTACAGGAGTGGTAATGTGCCATCAAAGGTATCCACAGAACCTCAAAATGGGAAAAAATATCTAAATTCTTAATGAAATTGTCAAATCTCTGGAAATGTCAGTTCCACAAGAGTTCAGGCAACAATCCCTAAAACTGTGTGAGACTTTAACATTTTTGGAAAAGACTGAGACTTTAACATTCTTAAGTAGCAGCACCCACAAGGTGTGTGTCAAAATCTATAAGACAGCAGGCACAGTGTTGTGACTCAAGATCTAAGCCCCATCCTTGCAGATGTTGACAACCCCCCTCCCCTGCGGACCCCTTTATTCTTGCATGAGATCATTCAAGACCTTGAAAACGAGATCAACAAAATCTGTCAAGATCTGGGCCATTTTAAGTTTTACTTTGTGACTGTACAAAAGCCTTCTTATATGGAAGATTGCATTGTCCTTCTTATTAAAGTTGGCTTGCTTGCTTGCTTGTTTTTAACCCAGCTAAGAACCAAGCTATATTTCTGAACAAAAGAAGCATCTCCTGTAATAAAGGATCAATTCTGCATTAAGGTGAGAAATCTTGACCTGATAAGATGTGTCATTTGCTTGTTTTCCATCCAGATTCCTAATTCCCATTTATTGCCCCATAAATACCCCCTTGCTTCTTCTTTCCAATGCTACAAGAGTTAATGAAGCAGTTACCCACCGGTTTCTCTTCGTTTGCCAGCCAGAAGGGTGACATCAGCAAAAACATGTCCCTTTCCAGGAGCGCTAATTGTTATTTTAAAAACAATCCAGGCCAAGAGCCCCCACGTGTTTGGGATCCATCAAAATGATTGATGGCTACGTTCTCAAGCGAGCCCTGATGCAACACCAGTTGAAGAGTAAAGGTGTCTTTGAAAATCAAACCTTCAGTGGGTGATAAATGACAGCCTTTAACAAATGTGTTTGCCGAGTTCTGGCATGTTTTAAAAGTATAGCAACTTGAAAATGAGTTCTACAGAGTGATATAAGTTCTCTCCTGTGGACATTGGCTGAACAGCTTAAGGCTGCTTGCAAACTTCAGTTATGAATTATCCTAATTCACATATATTTTTGCAACAAGAGCAGGCAATTATTTATTTGTTTCTTTGATTTATCTCCCTGAGCCCTTGAAAATTATGAGGTGATATTGTGCAGGATGGAAGGTTTTTACCTAATTGTGTTTTGGGGGGGCGGACGGGCAGGGGGGAGAGTCAGAGGTTGGAAAGGGTTAATAGGCTCAACAAGGCTGCTTTAGATCTCAATCTGTAAAATAAAGAGACACAAAAGCATGCTAAAAATCAGCATTGTGGCTTTGAATGCCAGTTGTGTTATCTGTGGTGGGTGAATCTAGAGTTATTAAAAATTAGTCTAGGGGCTGCATGTGGTCAAAGGATTACGCAGTTCTGTTCTAGTGATTGTTGTAGGAAAAGTGGATACATCGCACGGTCTACAACCTCTTTAATTTCTCCCAATGAAACTCTGAGACATTGTATGCATCAGATGTGTTCAAACAACATACTTAATCAGGTAAATTAAACATCCAGTACTCCACTCATACATCATGCTAAACGTGCTTGGTTTCATCTTGGTTGAATGTTATCTTTGTTAGGGTGTTTCTTTTCTTTTTTTGCATTTTAATGTGTTAGTTTATGAGTCAATGTATTGTGTGAACTAGACAGTTGGTTAACTCAGTAACCAGGTTAGGCATTTAGGTGAGAGTTCTGGGGGAAAAAAGTAAGCCAGCAGCATATTCATTGTAGATTTAGCCTGAAGAACAGTAGCACAGTCAGGACTCTATCATCCAAGTGGAAACTGAAAAAAAATGAAAGCCATCAGTGTCACTGAGTAATACAGCAAAGGTTTGACTAGGTTCACACATTGCACTAAGTCTCAATATCATCTAGTTCTGGCTAAGCATGTAGTATGAACCCAGCCAATTGTGGCTTAATGACAAAACCATAGGAAAACAAATCACAGTTTAGCATAATATATAAATTGGATCACTGGTTCTTAAGCTCTAGAATTCACCCAATAGGTTTTACAGTTGTTCAACATAAAGAATGTATTCAAAATAACTTTGGTGCCAGATCTTATTACTTTATTTTTAAAAAAAGGAAAAGAAGAACTTACTGCTAATTTTGGCTCTCTAAAACAAGCTCACTACCCTTTCCTTGATAAGATTATTTTCTCAGAAGATTATTTCAACAGTGCTGTGAACTAGTCTTGTCCTCCCAAATCACCCTTGCCCACATTAGTAGCTAAAAGGGCAGATTTCAAGAAAATTCACCACATTTGATTCATGAGTTTTGTGCATTTTGCAAGAACATGCCAGCTTCGACTCATTAGAGCTTCCTGCTCATGGACTGGTCTTTTAAAACTGCTTAAAGGGAAATATTGAATAATACAGGGAAAAAGCTAATATAAGTAAGATACTGGAAGGTGGAAGAAAGGACAAACAGGAATGAATTAACTCCCACAAGGAATTAATACAAAAAATGTGTCCAAATTTACAAGAGACGTATGATATACTCATTAGATTTCTAAGAGCATAACTTGCTATTCTTTGAATTTTCTGCCAAGCATTCTTCAGAGATTCATCACACACATGGGTTCATTTGAAGTTATCTACCACATGCATTTGTATTTTAAAAAGGACGTTGGAAGATCACAAACTCAAGAATAAGTTCTATTGAGCAGAATGGGATTTACTTTGGGGTAATGGTGGCTGGCTTAAGAATCCTTATATATTTTTGTTGTCTTCTACTGCAGAAAGGGGCAAGTTTTCAGCAGCTGCGAGGCAGAACGGGGTGGGCCAAAAAGTTCAAAGTTGCAAGTGGGTGGAACTGTGCCACGCAAGTGGGCAGAAACAAGGTTCTTTTCCTGACTTTTTCTTTCATTAA